>NW_008352270.1:4279436-4310207 GCF_000622305.1 Nannospalax galili | reverse complement strand
AAAAAATTATTCAGTTTTGAATTCCTAAGATTATGTAAACTCATTAAAGTAATGACAAACCAAGTTCTATAACTATAGAAAAAGTGTATATATCACAATGATTATATTATAAAATACATCTTCATAAATAATTTGTCTTAATAATGAAACTATAGTAAATATGAGTATCGGCTTCTAGATTGAAATGTTTAATGAAAAGGAAACTTTTTTTTTTTTTTCTTGTAGCCCAGGCCTGTCTCAGACTTTGACCTCAGCTTCCTGAATGCTTACTTAAGTGTGCCACTGGACCCTGCTTGTGCATTTCAAACCATTTGTTGTATTTTTCAGCTATAACGTTTCTGTTTGATTCTTTTCATGATTTCATCATTCTATTAGTATTTTTATTTTGTTTATGCATTATTTTCTTAATTTCCTATAGCTTTTTAAGCATACTTAAGCCTGTCTCTAGTAAGTCCAACGCTTGTGTTTCTTGAAGAACAGTTTCTGAAAATTTATTATTTTTATTTTTTTATTTATTATTTTTATTCATTTAATGTATATGAGGGTATCACCTGCGTGTAAGTGCACCTGTGTCATGCAATGCCCAAGGAGGTCAGAAGAGGGCATAGGATCCCCTGGAGCTGGAGTTAAGGATGGTTGTTAGCTGCCGTGTGGGTGCTGGGAATCAAACCCAGGTCCTCTGCAAGAGCAGTCTGTGCTTTTAAACTCTGAACCATCTCTCCAGACTGGAGATTTATTTTGCTCCTTTGACTAAGCTGTATTTTCATATTTCTTTGTATGCCTTGTGATTTTTTAAATTACGTTTTATTAATTTTTTTACATGGTATGTGCGTGTACACACATGTGCACATGTGTGAAGGTCACAGGTCAGCTTTTCAGAATTGGTTCTCTCCTTCCACCATGTGGGTTTCAGGGACTGAACTCAGACTATCAGGCTTAGCAGCAAGCACCTTTTCCTGCTGAGCCATTTCATTGGCCCTGTCTTGTGATCATTAATACAAAGTTGGGCAGTGGAAAAAATAAAAAGCCACCTCTCCATCTTTGAAGACTAGCTCTAAGCCCAAGGTAGTCTTTATTAACCAGTCCTTAGGATTTCTCTGGTATGGCATCCTTCGACCTGTATCTCATAACTCTGCTTCATATACATAGCTAGGCTTAAATGATTCAATTTCCTTAAGTTTTGCCCTTATTTCTTCTTACATGTTTTTCTGTATTCTTCAATTTAAAAATCTCTTGTATTAAGCACGTGTGAATTGGCAGAGCCCTGGCAACTTCATGAGCCATGCCCACTGTATCACATAGCTTCCTTCAGCCTGAGGTCTGAGCTATGCTGCTTTTGGCTACCTGCCCTACTGGGGGAGGTGACACAAAGACCAGCATCTCAAGCTTCCTCCATTTCCTCCATACAGACTGGAAGACAGAAAATTAGAACAAAGTCTCCCATTTGCAGAAGCAGATCAGGAACCAAAATGTCATACCCTTCAAACCATACCATGTCACCCAGAGGAGGAGATGGGAAAAGAATGAATAAAAACACATTTCCTACAATTTAATATGTAGACTTTTCTTTATCGACCATTCACTTGGTTGCTGCAAATCTTGGATTGATTCCTGGTGCTCTTATAACATGATTTCAATAAATCCCATTGTTTATTTAACATTCTCTTCAGAGAACAAGGGCCTTGGACTTCTGCCATCTTGATGATGTTGTCTTTCTTAATTCCTTATAGTACTTACTTCACAGACCTCTTGAGATGATTAAATAAGGTAATTTATAAAAGAGCTACACTAGTATTTGCATACAGTAAAATCATAGTCAATTTTGGGTACCTATCATTGTTATAAATAAGTACAAATCAGTACTTTTCTATGAGCCCAGCACTTGAGAGCCTCAGGCATGGGGATTAAAAGTTCTAGACTAGCTATGCTATAGAAAGACCCTGTCTCAAAAAATAAATAAGACACAGTGATAAATGTATATATTTGCATGTACATCAGCTACACTGACAGTTATTGCATCACAACTGCAGACCTTCTCCTTCCCAACACTAGTACCTATCCAGTCAACACCGATGTCTGTCTTTCTCTGCAATGCTATGATATATCCATTATACATAATGGGTACATGCAACTGAATATGCAAGGAGGAACTTTAGCGCTCATGTTTTAGATTTTCCCAAGTCACACTTGCATTCAACTTTAAAGAGCAGTTTCCATTGTCATCTCCCATTTAAGTTCTATAAAATGTTTCTCTACTGGCAACGTTGAAAAGTTACACATAGACATGAGCCTTACCATTTCTGTAGACCTGCCCAGCCTTAATTTTAACACACTCCTACCTGATAAAACAGCAGAGGGCTAAAGTCACCTTTTTTCTCTTCGAAACTATCTCCTAATTCTCAACCCATGTTCACTTATGACTTCATCATTTCCCACATTTTGATCAAATAATGAGACTAGTTCTCTCTTTTCTTTTTGGTGAACAAATGCAATGACTTTTATTGCAAAAGATGTGCACTGCTGCTGGAACGGACACACTTCATTGGTTCTGCAGGGGAGGACACGCTGCAAAGCCAATGAAAGACAGTGCTTTGCATTAATATCAGACACCTTAGGGCTGGTAAGGTGACAGTCACTTTGGAGTGCTACAATCTTGGGTGTAGGAGATAACAGGGGAGATCAGAAGCTGTCTGAGCCAGATGTCAAAAGCATTTTTCATAGACTCAATGGTCACCTGGGACTTGAGAAGTGACCAGCAAGAGAACTCAAGGACCTTAGCCTTGCGACAAGGCTGCTGTTATTTCTTAGGGACCTCCTGCCTGATAGTAGGTCAACTGATAACCCAAAGAGACCTCAACCAGCACAATGGTCAGTCTGTCCCCTCAAGGTCATGTCTCTAGATCTGCAGATTCAGAAACCTGGTTTGCTCAGCACACTCCCAATTACTAAACTTCATTAATCAAGCTCAAAGAGACACAAGCCAGATAACTCTAAATTAATCTACTGCCACTGGGAATATGCAAAAGGGCTGGCCAGTATAACTTCTCACTGTTTAGAAGCTAGACAATCTATGCTTTAAGAATGGGGTCGGGGGCCGGAGAGATGGCTCAGCAGTTAAGAGCACTGACTGCTCTTGCAGAGGACCTGGGTTTGATTCCCAGCACCCTCATGGCGGCTACAAACCGTCCTTAACTCCAGTTCCAGGGGAATCCAAAACCCTCTTCTGACCTCCACAGCATTGCATGACATGGGTGCACTCACTTACATGCAGACAATACACTCATACACATAAAATAAAAATAATAAAAATAAATAAAATATTTTTTAAAAAGAATGGGGTCAGGAAAGAGTAAATGGTTGGTCTCCAGAAGTGTTTCTTATCTAAGGCCGTTTCTATCAACAAACTATTTCAGGAGCTAACCTGCCAATGGGGCACCCAGTTCCCATGAGGATAACAGCCTCTGTCCTAGCCAGGGCTCGTCTGCTGTCTGTGCTGCTTCTTGTGTTTCCACAGCAGATTCACTTCCTGTCCTGTCTCTACTATTTCCTCTAAGTGAGACATGATTTCTTGCCTAATAGCCTCATCATGGAATAACCCTACTTTGAACAATGCATCCATGGAACCTTGATTGTATTTTTTAGGTATGTTCAAATTATTCTGGTATCTGTTTGCAGACAGAGCTCTTGGTTCCCTCCCCAGAGGCTAATAGGTGTTACTTTACTAACTTAATTCTGATAAGCTTTTTTCTTTTTTTTTCTGAATTGTGCTACACAGTGCTTCATTTAAAAATATTTTATTGATTTAAGAATTTCATACAATATATTTTGATCATATTCAGACCCTCTTCCTCCTCCACCCCCCCAATTTCATATCCTGTGTTATTATTTAATTTTTATTTTTTAAAGGCCTACCTATCAAGTCTAATCTGTGTTTCTCAAATGCTCTTGGATATGGGTCTGTCCCTTGGCGTCTGGTCAAACTTCTAGGTGTCACCCCAGTAAGGAAAACTGACTCTCCCTCTCCCATCATCTATCGATTGCCAAAAGATCCTCAGCATGGACAATTTTTATGTAAAGCTTCGGTTTTAAGTAAATTTTTAAAAAATCAAAGAATTGATTTTTCTCTGTACACTAAAGTGTTTCCCATTTCTATGAATTAAACGCAATCCCAAGTAACACATAGAAGAACCATACATTTTCCTAACTGTGTTGCTGTGTGCTGTGTGTGACTGACAATTCCAGGGGTGCTTCTTTTAGTCACTGTAATCAGGACTCTACAATGCCATGACTTCCTTACAGAGAAAACCAACTGTAAAGCAAGCACCAAAGCTAATTTACTTAATAGAAGCCAAGGTATAAAAATAAAAATTATATTAGAAGGAATGACATATTTGCTTTCTTAAAGACAGACATCCGCTGACTTATGATAGTTTGGCTTATGATCTTCCAATGTTATTATCATGCACAAAACTGATATGCTTTCAGTAGAAACTATACTTCCAGTTTTTATCTTTTCCTGGGTTAGTGATAAGTGGTGTGATACCTGGTGATGCTGGGCAGTTCCATCATCGCCATAGTCACAAGGGGAGGCAACTGGTACAGCAGTGTCATTTGATAGGGAAGGTATATTAAATGGATTTTTAAAAGACTTCTTTTTATTTATGTGCATGTATGTGTATATATGCATGCATATATGGATGCCTGCAGAGGCCAGAAGAGGGCATCGGATCCCCTGGAGCTGGAGTTAAACAGGTCATTATGAGCCACCCAATGAAGGTGCTGGGAATATGAGTTTTACTGGTTGAGTCATTTCTCCAGTCCCTATTAAAAGCCTTTGTGACTTTGCTGTATTTTCAACCTTCATTGGGTTTGATATGTAACCCCATCATGAGCTGAAGAACATCTGTAGAGAGTCAAATTCAACAAGAAATATTGAAAAGAACAGTTGCTTAAATTTAGAAGAAAATGCAAATTTCCGGGTAGGAGTACTTAGTGACTCAATAAACACTGTTTACTTACACTGAGTCAAAAACGTCCCCAGGCATGGGGTAGAGCACTGCTGGGAAGCACTTGTCTAGCATACTAGGCCCTGAGTTTGATCCCTGGTACCACAACACAGAACAAATACACAAAATTTAACAATGCTGAATGTTGAAGAAACAGGGGCTGTGATTCTACCCTCTAGCTTACTTGTACACACTTAACCTTCCTAGAGAGAAGCCTTATCTAGATGCAAGTCTATGAGAGTCTCCAACACCTCTTGCTGCCGCCATGACATTCAATGCTTTTCTATGGAAATGAGTGTCATTCTAGTGGGCATGGAAACACACAAGTTCATTGCCTTGACAGCTATGGCAGGACCGTTTGGCTTCAGGCTGAGTTGCCATGTCATAAAGTCTACACCTTATTTGGTCATTACTCAGAAAGCAGAGAGTTCTGTTTTAAGCCTCCACTAACCCAGAGAAAGATAATTGGTCAAGAAAGCCTTAGCTTTTTGCATATAGGAATTCAATACTCACGTGAAGATAGGATTGAGGTGGGAAGGGTGACCAATGACTAAGAATTGGGTTCTGAAGTCCTGGGTTTGAATCCTGCTTTAGTCATTTTAGTCATTGACCTTAGATAAGTTACTTAACTATTCTGTTTCCTTGTATATAAAAGGGGGGAAATGATCATACTGCATATCATTGACAAAGGGATGGATGAGATTCTAGATGTACTTAGCACAGTACTTAGAACATGGCAATCTTATGACAAATAGTAGTTATTTCAGCATTAAATAATTTACTCTACTTTGAGTACACATTTAAATGAGTGCCTACTGGGCTGAAGAGATGGCTCAGTGGTTAAGAGCACTGGCTCTTCTTGCAAAGGACCCAGGTTCAGTTCCTAGCACCCATATGGAGGATAACAACCATCTGTAACTCCAACTCTAGGGGATTCAATGCCATTTTCTTGTCTCCACAGGCATTGCACACACATGGTACACTTACATACATGCAGGCAAAGCACTCATATATATTATTGCCTACTTTTGTTTTTTGGTAGTAAATTCCAGAGCTGTAGTTTTGACTTCTTGTAGCTTCTATCAAAGACGTTTTAAAATAGAGCTGGCTCCCCTAGGAAACAGTGTGCTCTGATTGCAGATGATACAAAAAACATTCATAGTTTGGGGTAGGAGCTGCTACAAGTATCTTCCACTGGGAAAATGGTTGAACAAGATGACTTTGAAATGTCTCTTCTATTCTGGTTGTTTCATTACAAGGCTTGGATTCATCTCTAGCTACAGTCACTATCATGGACAGAAGGTATGGTCTTCATGCTACTATTTAATCATCACTTAATATATCAACTGTAAATTACTTTTATAAAAGAATCTATAATTGATAAATATTCAAGAATTCACTGAATTATTTTTTTCACAGAAAAATATTGAGTCCATCCACCTTCCTACTCTGATTTGGACAATTATAAAGAAAAGTTCCGATCCAAGCTGGCTGTCTCCTCTCAGAATGAACAGTGGTTTTCTTTTAAGACTTTATCCTATTACTTTTCACCTTCACAGAGTAAGAACCATGTTCTATGTTAAGCTCTGATTCTGGTGATAATCTTATGAACTAGGTCAGAAGGTAGTTAAAGAAGAAATAGTTCATAGCTAAGAATCTCATTAAAAAAGAAAAACTTGGCTGTATTCCATGTTCAAAATAAACTCTATTCTTTATTCCAGGGCAATCACAAGATTTCTGAGAAAAGAGTCAATGGAATGTTCCATGGGGAAGAATGAGGGTACAGAGTCTGACAACTTGACCATGATGTTAGCCCTACACCCCTTTGATGGAGGATCAGTGAAAATCCCTCTCACTTTATTGCTCAATGCTGCTGAATACTATTGTTAAGGGGAACAAGGTCTGAATGTCTGGTCAAGCAGACATAACAAAGCTTTGCTTAAGTCAGGCACAGTGGTGTGGTGAACGTCTGTAATCCCAGTATTTGTGAGGCAGTGATAGGAGATCAGGAGTTCAAACTCACAGTCAACTATATAGCAAGTTCCAGGTCAGCCTGGATTACATATGACCCTGTCTCAAACCAACAAAGAAAAACTTTTTCTTACACTGGGGGCTTTATCTGTCACCCGAAGGAGGAAGGTTTAGAATAAGGATGTTGGAATAATCTAGAAAAATGGCTTGACTAAGGAGAAACAGAAAGGGGGAGTAATAGGAGCAGTACTATACATAAATGATGTACCCTGGGACTATGGAGGGGACTATGAATCAAGAAGAAGGGGTGATGCTCACGCATGGGCTTGGTTTACAAACATTCCTGGCCCAGATGACTAAAGGGCACTAGGCAAGCCAGGTAGACTGCAGAGGGTGCATTCCTTCAAGACTCTGGGACCTGGAGAGGCCACTGTGCTGCAGGAAAGGTAAGCTTTGCTATTGTTCAGACTTCTCTGTTGTTACACACACTAAATTTGCCAGGACTGGATACCTTGTGCCAATTCCCAGGCAAGTGAACCTAGGGGCAGGAAGACCTCCCCTGCGAGTAAGCCCCGCCCTCAGTGAGGCCACGTGATTTGCTATTTTGCATTTTAGTTTATGCCTCCATAGGAAATGTTAAATATACTAATAAGCATTTTTTTAATGAGTTGGAAATCAAGCCCAGGCCCAAGCCTGCTAGGCACTCACTTGGTCACTGAGCTACACTCCCAAACCATATTTTTTTTTAAATGGTAGGAATTGGATAAATTGGGTGTCTAGAAAAGAAGCTAAATGCTGAAAAAAATGATTTTCATACCAAGGTAGTAGAGACTGAGACATGAAATCCCACTGCTGTTAGAATGACCTTGGAAATGGTGATGAAGAGTATGACCCTGTCTTGCTGATCCTGTGGTTGTCACTGAGAAGCTCTGAGATATTATGAGACATGGAGAGGGAGGGACAATTCCAAGGAAACCCTTCTGGATGCTGGATCTGTAAACTCTAATCTGCAATGATTTTTTTAAAAAATCATGAACCAGTAAAATTTAAACAATAACATTAGACAGGACTGGATTTGTTCAATGTTTATTTTGCAAAAAAGCAGAAAAAAAATCCCACAACTTCAATGATAATGCCATCAATACAACATGATTTTAATATTCTTCACCTGGAAAGAAAAACAATTCTAGGACAAAAATAGTCTTTCTGAAGGAAAGTCAGCTGACTTTCAGGCTGATTGTATTTGTAATGATTATATAAGTATATACTGTTACATATACATATACATACATAAGGATGTATGTGTGCATCTATAGATACCAGGATTATGTGTGCATTCACACACACTGACATATCTGGATATGTTTGCTGAAAAGACACATATGAAAACTTAGCACTGCACTCATTTATGACATTACAGTGTAGGTGATTCTTTTCCAGTATTGATGGGTCTGTCATGAGGCTGCGCTGCACAGGGCAGCATGGAGTATGGTTTTCATACAGAGTCTGGACATGTGGGTCCAGCCACATTTTAAATCGACACTTGTACAGAGGCCTCCTGACAGAGATGGAAGCATTGCCATCAGCTGAAGCAAGAAAGAACTGAATGCACCAGGCAGAGCTCAGTGAGACCTTGGTAGTGGGGCGGGGGGGGGGGAGGGAATTCTGCTCTGCTTTCAGAGCCCCTGATCTACATCTGTGGAGCTGTCCCAATATGAGCATCTGAGATGGATGCTATTGACAAACAGAAGCTTGACCATGCAAGCGTCAGCTCTGTTGTGGACCTGGGGTGTGAGAACAGGTCATAAATTAAGCTGAGGTAAGAAGATGGCATGGGGGCTTTGAAGATCTGGTCTTTGTAGAGATGATCATTGAAGAAGCAGAGGCCAATATATCACAAGTTCAAAGTAAACCTATTGACACTAGATGATAGGAGCGTGGTGGTCACCTTCTGTCTGGTCACTTGGGCAGGGGTTATCCCTGATAGCCTGGTAGCAATGTAGAAAAGATGCCCTGCTTCCCCTCCAGTGGGTGGGGCTTGATTGACTTGGGGTGAGGGGAGCCCAGGAGCAAGAATTTTTAAAGCTCTTTAGGTATAGATGAGATTCATTACCTAGAGGGTTGAGAAAAATTTCCCTCATCAGAGATGTTTAAACTGATTAATTTGCAGACTCCTCAGAATAGCAGAAAACATTCTATAATCAGTCATTTAGAAATTCTCTTTTCACTATAAAACCTTGATGGGTTTATCAGGTAGAAAGGCATTCTGCTCATCAATGCATTCACAAGAATACCTGTGTAAGGCAAAACCATGTGAACAGGGCCCCGATGCTGTCAAGACAGACGTCAGGGTCACAGAGATAAGGGCCACTGTTATCCCTCGTTATCTTATGTGTCCCCCAAAAGCCTGTCTGTTAAATTCTTTGGTCCCCAGCCTGCTGCTGTTTGGAGGTTGGCAGAACTTTTAAGGGGTGGGGGCTAGTACTGGTGGGGTGGAATGAAGTCACTGGAGGAATGCCTTAAAAGGGGATATTGCGACTCAGGGCAATTCTCTTGCCACAGCCTACTGAGCACTGGGATTACAGGCATAAACCATCATACCTGGCTACCTTTTCTCCTGTAAGTTCTGTATCTCAGGTATTTTTATCATAGTGACAGAAGTCTGTGAGCTCCTAAGTTACTAGGAGAAGATTTTATGCTTTTGGCAGGTAGGATGGTGATAACAGCTCCCTGACGGCAGAGTGTTCCACTCCGCAGCCATGGTTATATGCCAGACATCATGCCACAGACACAGTATAGACAACCTCCCATGACATGCACATGTTGTTCACTCTGCTGTGGCAATACTGTCCCACCAGTGTGGGCACAGAGACACTCCAGAGAGTCCAAAGGTAACCTCCGGCTCATTATACTGGACTCCTGGGGCTGGAGAGATGGCTCAGTGGTTAAGAGCACTGACTACTCCTGCAGAGGACTCAGGTTTGGTTCCCAGGACCCACATGGCAGTTAACAACTGTCCATAACTCCAGTTCCAGGGGGTCCGACATCCTCTTCTGGTCTCTGTGGGCATTGCATGACACAGGTGCACTTACAGGCACATAGGCAATACACTTTTACACATAAAATAAAATAAAAATAACAAAAATAAGTTATAAAAAATATAATACTAGACATATACCCTTGGGTAGAAAGTAAGCTCTTAAATAAGATACACAAGTATGAAGTTGTCTACAGAACTACATGTAACACACAAATCATTCCTGGAAATGCACTGTGTAAGTGACCTCCAACACCCTCATTGTATGACACAAAGGTCCTCATCCTTTGTAGCTGGGCCATGCTGAGTTGTTAAGCATTTTCTTTTCTCTATCCTGCCTCTCTCCCTTGGAAGTGCACTGTCTTTCCTTATTTTTCTTTTTCTTTTTTTGTGCATGCAAGTGTGGGTGCACATGCATGTATGCATGTGGAGGTCAGAGGCTGGTTCTGGGCACCTTCAACTGCTCTTCACCTTATGTTTTAAAATTTATTTATTTTCATTTATTTAAATTTTTTAAATTTATTTTTTATTTTGTGTATGAGTGTTATGCCTGCATGTATGTAAGGGCACCTGTGTCATTCAAAGCCTGCTTTCTCTAACATCTATCAGGGGTTACTCCAATTACAGAGAAAACACAACAGATGCCTGCAGACCCTTTTGCTAGCAAAAGGCCTATAGCTTTTCTTGGATGCTCTAGGTTGGCTACAACTGCCGTCCCCATTCAGAATGCTCCATGTAAACCTATAAACTCCCAACCCTTACTCAGTAGGAAAACACATTAAAATATTTATTTTTCAGTCTCAATGTAATAGCAGAAAAATTTACATTCTTGGAAGAGTTCAGTTCTTCTAGCCCTGAACTATTTCAATGAACTGAGTGTCTAGGATCTGATGTTGCCCAGATGCTCGGAAGACGATTACAGTAAGCGAGGAGGAAGCCACAGATGAGTGGAGGAAAAAAGAAAGTTAGCAAATGGAGAGTGCGCTGAGTGGGATCCTGGAGAATCATTATATGCTCAACAAAGAGAATGCACATTCCTGCAGAGTCAGATATCAACAGTCAGGCACTCAAATCTTTATCTTCACCGAATGCATTGAATGGAAACCACAGTTTTGACAGGGAGAGAGGAAAACAAGACCCACTGCAGTTTCATCTTCCCCTTCACAAAAAATCCATTTGTTGTAACTGCGCTTGAAGAGGCAGTCTCAGGACTGTTGTAGGCAAATGGGAGCTCCTTAAAGTGTAAAAACAGTGCTGAGTCCAAACCCGAGATATTAGGAAAAACAGTGAGGTTCAGTAAGATAAAAGCAAGCCTGTTTCATAACAATGGTCAAAGGCAGTTGAATTACAAAGTTAATTTGCATGTTAAGCAAAAGTGATTTCAATTACTCTTTGCTAAACACAAGGGAAGTGGATTTGTGGAGTACAGACTTAGTACCATTCCAATGTTTATTGAACATAAAGCTAGAAATCATCCTATACCTCTAGAAAGTCCTCCTAGGTTCACCACAAAAATAAGCAGAAGCTCTAGTTGATTATTTTCTCTCTGAAGGTTCTAGATGAACCCCCTTTATGTAGCAACTTCCTGTGGAAGTAAAGATGAGGTCAAAGTGAGGGGTGGTGGGCTGACTCTATTGATAAGGATTAATTGAGGAGCTGGAGAAATGGTTCTGTCATTAAAATACTGACTTCACAAGCATGAAGTTTCAGCTCCAGTATCCACATAAAGACCAGGCACAGCAGTACATGCCTGCATCCCAGCACTGAGAAGGCAGAGACAGGAGGCTGATGATGGCTTGCTGGCCAGCTGGTCTGTATCAGTGAGCTCCATGTTCAGCAAGAAACACTGTCTCAAAAATAAGTGGAGGGGCTCGAGAGATAGTTCAGTGGTTAAGAACACTGGCTGTTCTTGCAGAAGACCCGGGTTTTGTTCCTAGTACCCACATGGCAGCTAACAGCTGTCTGTAACTCTAGTTACAGGGGATCTGATGCCCTCTTCTATGGGAATTGCATGACATAGGCGCACTTGCATACATGTAGGCAATATACTCATCCACATAAAATAAAAATAATATTTTTAAAAAATTAAATGGAAAATATTGAAGACACCTGACCTTGACCTCTGACCTCCACACCCACACATTCTCATAGATACACACACATGCTCAGATACACACACACACACACACACACACACTTGAACTTTAATGATTACATGCTGACTTTAATGATTACATGCTACAAAGCAAGGATGCTGGTCCTCTTCAAACCCCAGCTCTTGCTTTGTAGCTAACACATTTCATTCATCATGCCTGGACCCTGGAGTCTGTTACCCAGAGTAGAAAGAGTCACAAAGGAACCAATGGGTAAAATACATCTATGTGAGACATCTTAGGAGCTGCACCACTTCCTTGCCAGTGCTGCAGATCTCATAGATAATTCAGAATGCTGAGAGCAGGCTGTGCCCTGCTGTGCCAGTCCATATTGCATAAAGCAGTGGCTGTTTGGGCTGTGCCTTGCCTGGGGTGAGTGCGGACACAGGCATGATGACTCTGTTCCTTGGTAGGCATGCAAATAACACCGTCTATTCAGCACTAACCATGAGGCACAGACTGAAAGATAACTTATTCCTAAAGGTAAAAATGGTTTCACCCTATGAATTTATCAAAGTAAATGGGGACCATGTGAGTACACTGCTATATTAAAAATCTTATCATGAAAACCAGGCCTGAGAACTTGTAAAACATATTTGTCTAAGGCTGCAGCACCCTCATCTGGAACCCATGAAGAGGAGGATTCCAAATACTGTGATGGTGACGACCACCACTGACCTGTCATCTGACCACCTAGCGTGTACATGAAGGGACCAAGGGAGTACTCCAGTCTGTCCCAAAGTCTTCAGCTCAGCTCAGTCCCCACTACTTATGTGGCCTACTGGGATTGTCATCCATCCATTCAGACTGTTTGTCAGTCTGGACCTGGTCCTGTCCTTTGCCTCTAGCTGCCACTGTTCTTCTGGAGAGCTAGGCTCAACCGTAAGGCCCGGCTTGACTCATCAGGCCTTCTTTTTATTGGACTCCTTAAACTGCGTTTGCAGCTTCTTTAACTCTTTGTAGTCATTCTGTAACCTTCACACAAAGATATGTACAGGTAGGTAGAGAGAGAGAGAGAGAGAGAGAGAGAGAGAGAGAGAGAGAGATGATAGATTTACTTTGTGATGTTTGATCTGAGAGTTAATGTTAGTGGCTAAAGATTGTAATAAAAGAATCCATGCTTACCTCAGTCAGTTATCAAGGGAAATCAGGACAACTTGACAAACTGCAGCCAACAAAACCAATGCAACTTGTGAATTTATTGTTAGCCAATAAATTCTGACATTACAGAAAGACACAAGGCTGTCCGTGTGCGTTTCCAACCTTCTGCACTGAAAACGAGCCTTTTTAAAAATTACGCCAGCTGGGCGTAGTAGTGCACACCTTTAATCCCAGCACTTGGGAGGCAGAGGCAGGCAGATCTCTTTGAGCTTGAGGCCAGCCTGGTCTACATAGTGAGTTCCAGGCCAGCTGGGGCTACAGGGAGATCCTGTCTCAAAAAGACCAAAAAAAAAAAAAAAAAAAAAGCCCCAAGAGTCAAAAACTCAAGACAGAGTCTTACTGCTTTATAGCTAGACGGCATTTCTGATTGGAAATAAAAACACTGCATTTTCAAACTATTTGTTCAATAGTGTGCTGCTTTGGGGATTCAGAAAAAGTTACCCCAAAGATTGGCACTTCAGCATGCTCAGTAGCCTTAGAAACTGTCTCAGAATCAGGGGCCCTCTAACCTGGTTTTGCTCCTGTTACACTGCCCCCACCCCAAAACACAGGGAGAGGATCTCTCCAGAATTCGATTATCTGTCTTCCAAACCCACAAGAGAGACCCCAAGTGCCTTCCTACGTATCATGTAACTACAGCAGGACATGTCCACCTCTGGGCTGAAGCAAATTCCAGAGAATCACTCACGTTCCCTTGTCTCCCCAGGCCATAAGGTCTCCCTAACAATCAGTGACTATCCCTCTAAAGTTCCTTTCAGCACTGGGCCATTTCCTTCTCTCCTGTGAAGATGGTATTTAAGCCTCAGCCCTCTGGCTTCCTGGGGTCTCACACTTTGTGTGACTCTCTCCAAAGCAATTCAGTTGCTATAGCTTTTCCTCCTATGAATCTGCCTCTGTGAGTTCCCTCCAGAAAACTTCTGGAGCAAAAATAGACTTTTAGGAGCCCAAGAGTCAAAGCTAGCTGCTAACTATTTGTGAACAATGGATAAAAAGCGCTGTTGTTCCAGTTTGTTCTTCCTTTGGGTAGCAACACAAGGTGATGCTGAGTTCCCAAGAATCAGGACTGGATTCTGGGCTCACCAGTGACTGTGTTTGGGTGTGGATAAATTATTTAACTTCTCTCAGGCTGATCAAAGTATGAGAATACATTATTTACTTAAAGTTTCTTACATATACTCATGGTAGAAAATTATTATATCCTTTATCATCTTTCTTCTTGGCTTAGAAAAACAAAACGAAACTAAAAACTACAGCTTTCTCTGCTTTAAATGTGAACTTAATTTTTTGTGTTATTAGATATATTCCCCATCTTTTATGGAGGTTTTCTTAAACTATAACTGAATTTAGCTCATTTGATATAACTGTTTTCGAATGAATGACTCAATCAAGTACTCTTTGACAATATGAATCCATACTCCAAATGCATCAAGCTGTAACTTTGAGTACCAGCATTAAAACAACTTATCGCGCTGAACAGGCCTTAGTGTACCACCACACCTGACTGTATATAAACTGACAGACCTTCTGATCCTTTAGAGTGTGGTCAAACCCAGGAATGGGTATTTGCACAACACCTACAGGATTCAAAACCAGCCATGTAAAGATACGCTTTGAGAAATAACTGATTACTTGATCCATTATAGCCATATCAACATTTTCCACTGAAATACAAATATAAGCATGTCCATATTCTTGTTTACTGTTCAGTGACTCCCAATTAAATTGACCATAAATCCCAGATTTCTAAGCCTGGCATGCGTGGCCTTCCTAGAGCAGTCACAATCCACTGCCCTCAGGTGCATCTCACTTGCATTCTGTGCTCCAGCCACACAGCCAGTGCTGGCTCTATTATGCATGTTCTATGGCTCTCATTTAGAAATATGAAGAGTGCTTAAATCCAGTGACCTGCTCTGCTATCCCTTGGGGTGAGCAGCGCCTTCCTGTGACTCCCTAACAGTGGGCTCTCCCTCAGTTTTAGACATCTTTGTGGTAATAAATATGCTTCTGAGCTCATTCATCTCACATATTAATGACAGAAAGTAATTTTTTGTCTCTATAGCTTTAGATTTAACACAGTCCCTCCACAAAGTATACTCTTGACAGAAAAAAAATCAATCAATCCTGTGTGTGGATACATAATCCAAAACGTTTAAGAATTCTGTAGCTACATTTAGGCATTCTTCAGATGTGTTAATGAAATGTATTGTTGACCATCTCAATCTTGTGTTTTGTAAACTTATTTTCTGAGAAAGAAGAGATTTTGCACATTGTCTTAGGTGATTGCTTCATTTAAAAAATATATATTTATTGTTATTTTTATGTGTGAGTGTTATGCCTGCATGTATGCATGCAATGCCCTGCAGAGGCCAGAAGAGGGTGCTGGATCCCCTGGAACTGGAGTTAAGGACAGTTGTTAACCAACATATGGGTGCTGGGAATCAAACCCAAGTCTTCTGCAAGAGCAGCCAGTACTTTTAATCTCTGAGCCATCTCTCCAGCCTCATGATTGCCTCATTTTACAGACAGGAAAATATAAATCCAGAGCACTGACTTTCCCAGGTTTGCTTAGCAAGATCAGTGGAAACTTGAAAGCTTTTCTCTCCCTGACCTAGTTCCCTTTCTCTTCCTACCACTTCTTCATTCTTCTAGTCTATAATTTGAGCACCCACTCTGCCTGCAGCATTATTGGAACACATATAGTATCTCAAGATTGTATTTCTTTATCCCCACTGTCCTTAGCACTTAAGTCCTTGAAACACGCTGGCAGTGTGCCAGCTGCCACAAATGCAACACATAAGACAAGAGTTTCCAACTCCGGCAAGTTTACAGTCTGGAAGAGAAACCGCTTAGGATGCTGTGATTCAGATGCATTCTCTCAAATACTTGCACCACAAGCCTAACCAGGTGGATGCTCTTTGACATGGCAAGCATCCTTGGGATCAAACAAGGAATGCAAAAGTAATAGTAATGTTTATGAAGTCAAATGTCACTTCTTTGTCAAAGCTGTTATAGGGACCAAGGGCCGATCAGAAAAGCATGTGAGAATGCTTGCCTTGGCTCACCTGGCATGCAAATGCCAAAGAAATAAAGTAAAAAAGAGAAGCGGGAGAGGAGGGGGAGGAACTTTTTTCATATTTCCTGATTAATTTAATAGAATAAAAATTGTGGCCCCTTTCTCTCTCTCTCTCTCTCTCTCTCTCTCTCTCTCTCTCTCTCTCTCTCTCTCCAGGCACACTCACTTGTGTGTGTGCATATGGAGGCCAGGGATCTATTTCCAGTGTCTTCTGTTGTTTTTGTCTCTCTTTTTGTAACAGGGACTCTAACTAAACCTGGAGCTCCTTTTATTTCCCCTTGGATTCTCCTGTCTCTACCCCCTTGGTCTGAGGTTACAGATGTGCACTGTCATTATGCCTGGCTTTTGCATGGGTGCTAAGGATCCAAACTCAGGGTCTCAGGCTTGTGCAACAAGCCAACTCCCCAGCCTGGGTATAGTTATTAATGTCTAAACATGATAGGAAATCAAGCAGGTACAAAGCAAAATTAATAGAATGGATCTGCAATATCTCATCTCCAGGCTAGATCGATGCACGCTTAAACTGAACATGTCTTAAGTTACTAAAATATCCCTGGATTACACTTTCATTAATAGTGAAACGAGATCCAAACTCAATACTCATTCAGCTAATATTGAGAGATAAAAAGGAGTTGGTGTGAATGCTTTGGGAGTTCTAGTCTCAGTATTCCTAATGTGTTAAAATGAGGAAAGTCTCTCTCTTAGCTAGGCTTCTGCTTTTTTTTTTTTTTTTTTAAATAACACAAAAAACTGACAGACACACTCAGAGTCCTTACATCGAGCTGCTCAGTGTTATATACTGAGTTAAAAGTCTATTTCTTTTTTTTTCAAATTAAAAAAAAATTTTATGTGTAAGAGTGTTTTACCTACATGTGTGTAGGTACATAAAGTACACGCAGTGCCTGTGGAAACCAGGTGAGGGTGTTGGATCCCCTGGAACTGGAGTTAAGGAAGGCTGTTAACCACCATGTGGGTGCTGGGATTCGAACTCAGGCCTTCTGTAAGAGCAGCCAGTGCTCTAAACTGCTGAGCTATTTCTCCAACCCCCCAAAAGTATCTAGTTTTCAATCTTTTCTCAAAATATTTCTCCTTTATTTTTTATTTTTGGCAGGTCTTGCTATATAGCCCAGGTTGATCATAAATTCATGGTCTTCTGCCTCAGCCTCCTGAACATTGGGATCATAGGTGTGCATGACCACACCTGGCTAGTCCACATTTCTAATGGGAATTTTCAGTGACCTCAAGGTACTTATTTTCCAATGTAAGACTCCTGTGGAGATAAATACAGGTTAAAATACTAGGGAAAAAAACCTCTACAATTAATATTAGTGTTCATCAGTAGAAAAAGAGTATTCTAGCAGAAGGCAACTCTTGACAGCATGGTCCCTCAAGAACCATGGAGGCCAGAGCACATATCTTGTAGGAAGACTGACTCCAGCGAGGCCCATAAGAGAGAGAGACAGGCAGGAAGGCTGAATTCCAAGAAAGAAATCCACAGGAAGGCATTAAGATATGGCATTTGGAGGCCCAGGAAGCCATGTGGAGTAACCATGACAGTTCGATGATGTTGGCAATGAAGGGGGACATCCAGGATGCAGATGATCATCCTGGCAGGGGACCTGAACTTAAGGTGTAGTGGAATATTGTAGAGTTGAGCAAAGGAATGCCCACAAAATTTCCAAGACAATTGAATTTGTGTAGAAAAACAATCTCCTAAACCAATCTTTCCAAATGAATTTTGGGATTGAAAAACACAAAAGCTTTTGGTCTGAAAAATGCTTGCAAAATTCAGAAACCAGGTTTTTGTCTTTTATTTTCAGTTATAAGATCAGTGGCAAAGTTTCAACAGTTAATAATGTGTTCACTGAGACAGATTCTCTTCCAGTAACGCCTGTGGTGGGCCTTAGAAGCAAAACCTCAGGACCCTGGTTTCTTAAGAGGAAGAGGACAGGAGTAGATGAGGGGAAAAGTTCCAGATGGGAAAATCTTGGGAGAAAGTCAAATGGAAAGGACTTGCACACAGAGATACATGGACCAGCCTTGTGAGGGGCTGAGATTCAGAATCTGCATGTCTTCCTGAGTCTCCTTCTTGGGACAGGGGATGCTTGGCTCTACAGTTATAAAACCCCAGTGGCAGGGCTGGAGAGATGGCTCAGTGATTAAAAGCACTGACTACTTTTGCGGAAGACTTGGGTTCAATTCCCAGCACCCACATGGTGGCAAACAACCATTCATAACCCCAGTTCCAGCAGATCTCCTTCTGACCTCCACGGACATTGCACAACATGGGTGCACATACATACATGTACATAAAATATATTAAAAAAATAAAACCCTGTTGGCAGTCACCTCTACATCCCCATGTCACCCCAGCAGGTTCAGGAAATGTGGGGGGGGGGTCTGCATCAACAGCTGATGTTTAATGAAAGATGCTCATGTTGTTGGATCAAACAAAGGCACAGCACCGAGGTCAAGTCTGATTACAAGGTGCATATTAGAGAAACAGGTGAAACATGCCCACCCAGATTGTAGAAAGCAGTGTGCTGAACAGTGGATAAATGTCACATAGGTTCCTCCCTGTCGATGGACAAGCATCACCGTAGCATGTTTGGGGAACCCTGCTGCTAGGGTTGTAGTCCTCTATGTCTAGATAGCTCTAAGGGGCTTGACCTATATGGAAGGACTCCCCTTCTCAGCAGGGGGCCTCCTGCTCTCTGCCTGACTTACCTGGAAAGTGCCACCAAGCATGGATGCCTGACCTTATTTGGAACATGACCTTTGGCATAGTTACCTGGAGTAAAAACTACCCCCAGGTTTTTTCTATATGATAATTAGGCATTGCCCGATAGCTGGATGATAGAAGCCTATTGCCACATGTAAATAAAGCATACTATGAGCACCTGTCAGCTGAAGCATTGGCTACTGCCCCCACACTATATTTTCCCTAATCCCCACTGAATAAATGGAGCTGTTTCACTGAGTCTGGAGCTGTTTGTATCACTGAACCTACCTCCCCAGAAGGGCTTTCTTCCATCAGTGCTCACTGGCCTCCCTGACCCCGTTCGTCGCTTCTGCTCCCTTTGTCCTCGTGGACCGGTGGCCAACGACCCACGAGGAAAAGGAGAGACTCCACAGTAGCAGCCCTGACTTGGCCCTTGCAGTATAAGAGACAGACTGGATTTGAACTAAAAGAGAGCAGGATGTGCCACTCAAAAGCATCCCACTTGGGCATGCTATTTTAAATGAAGGCCACGCTGCAAATAAGCAGATCAAGACGGAAATCTTGACGCTTCCTTACTTTGATAGAGAGCAGAAACTTCTGGGTTTTGAGGACCCTATGACTCTCTGAGGGAAACTTTATGGCTGTGAACAACATGGGAATTCAATGCTGAGAAGGGTTTGCAGAAACAAACTTGCCTAAATATACTTTCTCTTCCATTAGTTTCTTCCATGTATTTATCATCACACAGTCTCTTGCAGCTCTGTCACCATTTTCTTTCAACTTGATCCATGAATTCATTGCTCTTTTATTAAATAGGCTATAAGCCCCCAAGGCTGACGATTCACTTCTGGGAGTCACTGGCATATGCAACAAACCATTTTTCTCCTATTAATCTGTATTTTATCAGTATAATTTGCAGGACTCCAGAAACTAAATCTGAGAAGATAGAGGAAAAGGCATTTCTTCCTTTAGGGAACCTAGCTTGGTCTCTCACTAGCTGGAAACATAATTATTATTGTCATTGCTATTATAGTATTGTGGTTTTTGAGACCGGGTCTCTCTCTATAGCCCCAGCTGGCCTGGAACTCACTATGCAGACCAGGCTGGCCTCAATCTCACAGAGATCTTCCTGCTTCTGCCTTCTGTGCTACCACATCCGGTTCTCATTTAATTATTTTAAACCTAGTATTTCATCTGTAAACTAAGGATACCCATATCTGCTTTATTGAAAGAACCAATGAGATAGGATTTAAGCACCATATCTGATAGCTGGCCTGTTGAAAATTCACAATTAAGTGGTAACTGTAATAATACCAGATGATGGGGCTAGAGAGATGGCTCAGTGGTTAAAAACACTGACTGTTCTTGCAGAAGACCCAGATTCGAATCCCAGTACCCACATGGCAGTTAGCAACTGTTCGCAGCTCCAGTTCCAGGGGATCTGATGGCCTCTTCTGTCCTCCGTGGGCATTGCACGACATGGGTGCACTTACCTACATGCAGGCAATACACACATACACATAAAAAAATACCAGATGATAACTGCAAACCAGCTTCTTGCCGTGAGCCACAGCCGACCTCCATGTGGAGTCCAGTTCCAGATTATGTGAGAAGAGCTGACTCCCAGGATATGCAAAGAAAATAATACGAAAGGCAAAGATAACAGCTGACTCTAATTTCAATTGCTTGTGAATAGCAGCTCTCTGAGCATTACATGATAAAAACCAGAAAGCACCTAGACATGACAGTTAAATAACTAAGTCTCCAAGGCCAGAACATCTCCAAGAGTATCAGAATAAAGTATTTCCTTTATAACAGATACAGACCTGGCCCAGTTCACATAGTAAATGCCTCAACCAATGAAACAAAGAAATTACAAACAAAGGCAATTAAAAATTACCTTATAGATGCAGAAATGATCAAGTCATAGTGCTCTATGGAAGTGAAGCCCATTGACCACCACTTTGGCTATGTCTTACAATTCTGATATTTCAAATTCCATAGAAAAGACAGGTTCAAACATTTCATTACACATTCCTCTCTGAGCAATTCCATTTGCTGTCTGGCATCACTTATGTTATTGCTGTTACCGTTACTATTGCTGCATTGGCTTCAGTTTATTTTGCTGTATTTACTGAATTCTGTGTCTGCAGTAGGTGAAGGACATGAACAGACACATCACAGATGAAAAACCATATATGACTCACGAACATGCACAGATTTTCAGTGTTATTTATAATTAAATATCACTTTTTTCAGATTAGCAAAGACAAGGTATTTGATAACATACAGTATTGCAAGAGTAAATGACGCAGACTCCTTGGAATATAATTTGTACTGTAGATCTGTTCTAATTTCATTTCTGTTGCTGTGATAAAATACTCTGACCAAAGCAATTTAGGAGAGAAAGGGCCTATTTGGCTTAAATTTCCAGGTTACAGCCCAATACCAAGGGGAAGTCAAGGCAGGAACTTAAAGCAGCTGGTCACATCACATCCAGAGTTGAGAATAGAGAGAAATGAATGCATGTGTGCTGCCTGCTTGCTTGCCACACAGCTAGCCTCCTCTGCTCCTACACAGTACAGAACCCAGCCCATGAAGGGTGTTGCCCAGAGTCCACGTGGGTCTTCCCTTCTCAATTAACATCAGAACAACCCCTCACAGACATGCCAAAGGCCAACTTGATATAATTGCTCCTTAAGACCCTCTCCCCAGACGATTCTAGGTTGTATTAAGGTGACAGTTAAAATTAGCCAGCACAGTATCCAAATTTAAAGTGCATCTACTCTTTGACCTAGTAATTCCATTTTTAGTAGCTTAAAGATAATCTACAACTCCATGGCACTCTGAGAATGACTGCAGACATGTAGTCCTTCCAGACAACGTGGCTACAGTAGGTTGGCTGCTGCAAAGACATCTGTGCTCAGCATTATTCACAAGTATCAGGTATGGCTCTGCCTATGAGTTTTCCATGAACTTTTTGAGAAATATACACCATATTCAAATAATCTTCTTGGAGAACCAACCTGACAACAGGAAATGTCAGCATCATTAGTCATATATTAAGTTTCATTAAAATCAAAACTTTGAAATAATTAGCTTCTACTGCTTTCCCAAGTAGTAATTACAGACCATCAGGAAGTATCACACTCTCCCAGATTTCCTCTTTTAAGCATTACATGTTAAAGATAAATTATTTTAAAATAATCTCTCAAACTTTTAGCTGCAGGGATAGAAACATCATTTTCTGGGTATGAGTGCTAATAAAATCTCTCATAACTTAGGAAATATGATTTTGATTGGGCTCAATGGTGAAATAGAAATGTTAATATGTGCCATTATATATGAAAGTCAAGTTCAGAGCTTGACTGAAGTCTCTTTTTCTTCATTAGAATCAAGCTTTCATCTCCTGCTTCTAATTATTAAAAGCTATTCACTCAATGCCAGTCAGAAAAATTTAAAGCCTTAGATTCAATTGCATTTTAACAATTCCTCCAGAAGTTTCTTTTCCTTGAAAGCACACAGGTCCCCCCTCACCTTGCTCCTTCCCTGCTTCCATCTCAATCACAGCTCTCAGAAGTTCTTACTTTATTCTGCCAGCTCTGTCTTAAGGATTAGCTCCCACTGAAGTCTGTCTTAGGTAGATCTGCTGCACCCTGAAGTTAGCTAGGAATGCACAGATCCCCGCTCCCTCCTGAGCATACCTTTTGTCCCTGCTCCCAAGTTAAGAAGGTCATCTGGAGGAGAGGGGCTTGTCAGACACACTGACAGGCACCGGTTACTTTAATCAACACAGAAACTTTCCTCATTTGAGTTCTTCTTGGGATTCACTGGACCCAATTCTTGTTGATCCATATGAATGGCAGGCGATGCATGTGGCCCCATTCCAGAAGGGGCGACTTTCTGAATTACCACATAACTGAGGCATCCATCTGTCTGGAACTCACATTATCAAAGATTCTCCTCTTAGGGAAATGGAGAATGTTGTCATTGAAAGACAAATTCTGTCATCCTCCAACATGCTGGCTGGTTTGTCATAAAGCTGTTTCTCCATCAATCCTCCACCAAGAAGTATTCACGGAACCTTGTGTGGTTTTATGATGGCTCATTTTCACACGGTAGTCTTTAGTGACATCATCTATACTTTAATATGCCCCCTTACAATCCTCAGATTTTACCCAAAGAAAACTGATTCAAGTCACACATACTACCTTGACGAACAGAACCACCCCAGTAATTTACACACGTGTCACATGAAAATTATCTATTAAAAGCACAGTCCTTATGTATAGAGTACTATATAAGACATAACAAGAGAAAAAAAGTGGGTTCTTTTTCTCCTGGAACTTTGGATTTAGTCTAGCAGGTGATGATGAAACAATCAAATGCCAATGGCACCAACAGACTCAAAGTTGCCATTAAAGAAATGACTGTGTATGTGTAGGAAGGGGTAAAATATGAAGATACATTAAAAAAGCATAAAAATGGGCAACAGAGTAGGCAGTGTGATTCAGACAGGATCTGTCAGAGGGTGGAAAGACTGGCCAGCAGAATAGGATGAATTACAGGACTATATTTATAAAACAGCATGGATGCAGGGCACAGTAGCATACGCCTTTAATCCCAGCATTTGGGAAGCAGAGGCAGGTAGAGCGCTGTGATTTCAAGGCTAGCCTGGTCTACATAATGAGTTCCAGGTCAGCCAGTGCTACATAGTGAGACACTGTCTCTAAGAACAACAAACAAACAAGAAAACAGCACAGGAATAAAAGAGCTTGGGAAAAGGCTGTGGAAACACAGAGTAGGGTGCGGACAGCTGACAGGCTGAAGAATGCCCACTGTTCTTTCAACTTTCAGGTGTGGGCAGAGACACACAGGAGGAGTTTAGTTTCCAAGTGCCAGATCTCAGCAAAGGTTGCGTGGGGCACAGCATGTTGCTTCTGATTAGTTTTCTTCTTATCAGTTATGTAGAAACTTGAAATTTTGCCTTTTTCTGTCTCAAATGGTCACGTGATATGTGGTTTAACGTTAGAAAGGCTGAATCAAAATGTGGATAGTGCACGGAAATCCATTCCTGGATCTCAGTGAGTTCAAGGCTCAGAAAACTAAGGAAAAGTCACTGCCCTGAGAGACTAATGCCATATGATCTAATGAACGCCATCTTGAGGTCAAGTCTGGGAAGAACTTGGGAAGTTTGAAGCAGGGAAGGGAGGAGGCAGTAAGAGGAGGGACTGGAATTTGTATAGAACTTGGGGTTGATGAGGACTTGCCAGGAGCAGCTGCATCAGCTCCAGGAACTCAGGGGCACATCTTAGACGGAACAGTGTCCTCCTCCTTACCAGCAGCATCCCTATCCGGAAGAACACAGAACTACAGAAGGTGGAACTTAATCTTCTTTGCGAGTTGATGGGGGCTTAGAACAGTGGCATGGAGGTCAAAAATGGGTGGAAGCAGGGTAACACTTAATAGCATACTTGAAGCCAAAGCTCCACGAGACAGGCCACCCTTGATACTGAAGGAAGTGTGGAGACAGACATCATAATCTGGTAGAGGGGTAGAGCAAATTAAAACAGAAGAGGGCCAGGCAGGTGGCGCATGCCTTTAATCCTAGAACTTGGGAGACAGAGGCAGGTGGATCTCTGTGAGTTCAAGGCCAGACTGGTTTACGTAGTGAGTTCCAGGCCAGCTGGGGCTAGAGGGAGACCCTGTTTCAAAAAGACCAAATTAAATAAATTAATTAAAAAATAAAACAGAAGAGCCAGGGGCTGGAGAGATGGCTCAGTGGTTTAACATGCATACTACTTGCAGAGGATCTATACCAGGTGGTTCACAACAACCCATAACTCCAGATCCAGACTATCTGACACCCTCTTTTGACCTCTACACTCAAGTGTACAAATTCACACTCGGGCACACATGTATAAACATGATTAAAAAAAGAAAAATAAATAAAATCGTAAACAAAAGCTTTAAAACAGAAGCGCCCAAACAGGCATGGTAGCCCACACTTGTAACCCCAGAACTTGGCGCGGGGGGGGGGGCAAGAGGACCAGGGGTACAAGGTCAGTCTAAGCTATGTAAGTTCCTGTCTCAGGAAATTCAAGCAAATGTCCAGAGGGGACTTACAGCACAGGGGAATTGAAGACTAAAATGTAAAGGGGTAATGGCTATACCGTAAGTGAAAACTCTGGCCACATCTTACAGCAACCTGCTCAAGAAACCAACGCCTATCCTGCAATCATCAGCCCAGACCTGTATGAAATCAGGTTACTATCTCTAGTAATGATACAGATGATAAGCAATCATTTCTACTGACACTGGCCCCAAATGACCAGAATTTAATGAGTAACTTCCAGCTTCCTTGGTTTTTCATGGTTTGGCTGGTGTAAAATTGCTTTCTAAGTACTGTGGGCTTTGCATTTAAAGCATGAAGCAGTCTTCACTACAGAGTGAGATCAAAGAGTATTTCTATGCAATAAATATGAGACTCTGGTCCCTGGCCTCTTGTCCACGAGCATTGAGATTTGATGTGTGGTAAACAGCATCTGTTGAAGACGACAGTGATGTGCTTGCTGGTGTCCTATTATAGCTTTCCTTATGATTATCTCAGTATAATTTCTCTCCTAGACTCAGTCTGATAAGTAAACACATCAAATGAACAAAGACTTTCCTAATATGAAGGATAAAATCCAAAATGAATGCTGATTTCTTTCTTGAATACACTGCCATGTATATAATACCAATTACCTGGTGACAAGATTGCAAAGGATCACAGGTGTAAAAATCAAAAAACAAAACAAACAAAAAACCCCATTTTTTCCCATGACATTTCTTATGTAGAACATTAAACTTCAAGGCAGAATATCCAGGATAAAATATGCATACCCATTACCAGGTTGTTTTTGGTATTAAGCCAGAAAAGATGGACACAGAGAAAAATTACAATTTAAATTCATCATAAGCTCTACTTCATAACTGCCATCAGAATTTTGTGGCCTCAGTTCAACTTTGCATGTTTATGTAAAAATAGGCCACTTGTCTATCTACCTCTTCTTGGCACTTTTCTACATAATTTCTCAACCTAAAAAAAATAGCAGGGCTGGTGAGATGGTTCTGTGACAAAGGTACTTGGTGTAGAGCCTGTTGACCTGAGTTTGAGCCCTGGGACACCCACATGGTGGAAGGCGAGAACCAGCTCTTAAGGGTTGTCCTCTGACCTCCACTCAAACGCCCTGATACATGTATCTACACATATACACTCTTGCACACACACATACACACACAAACACACACACACAAAATGTAATTTTTTAAAAAGTCACAGCTCAGGGAAGAGTGGAAGAGGAGAGTCACAGGCCTGAAATCATACCATGATGGCTCTGCCAGTAAGGAATGATCCCAGGGAGATGTTATTCAGTGTAACTGAAGATGTACAACACACAGTTTTGTGTTGTGTAAGGATGAAGACATGTTCTGACAAATGCATCCTTCATTGATTTCATCACCATGTAACCATCACAGAATATTTGCATATCTTCAAATACATAGTACATCTTCCGGGACCCCTAATATATGAGTTCCATCATGACTGAAATATCATGATGTGACCCATGATTGTACATAAAGTGATTGGTAAAGTTGTTGTAACATCTAGATTTATAAACCAACAACTGTGTGTTAAATTGTGGCTGATTGGGGGAGGGGGGCTTCTGTTCTTTCCTGACATGAAGGATCAGGGGAAACGTGTGCTAACAGCTACTTGATAAACCCACTTGCAACATGTTCCCTATCCAATGGGGTACTTGCTTCTGCCAGGCTTTATTAGAGAATGGCTCAAAACAACATATACATAAGTCTCCGGGAATGTAGACTGTTCAAAGATTTCATTTGGTCGTCCACCTCTCTGTATATCATAGGGCCAAGTTCTAAACTGAATTAAATCATTACATACTTACCGCCTGGTCTAAAAAACAAGTGCTTCTGTGGAGGGAGGGAGAGGCTCAGGTTAACCCTGGGGAAGGCAGATGTGTTCTAGCCTTTAGGATCTTTTTCTCTTCACTGTCCAGGACCTTCTTTTACTTTCTTGCCCCCCCCCCCCCAAAAGAGAATGTTTGCTTGTTACCTCTTACCGACATTTATTTTGACAATTTTTTTCAGATAGTCCATCCTCATCCTCTCCCATGATGTCCACAGCTGAAAATATCAGTGCGACCAGAATGGCAAAACAGCAGACCAGGGCAAAGACCACGATGCACTTCTGCTGGGACTGGAAGAGAAAGAAGAGGAGGAAATGCCATCAGGGCAGCTGCAGGCACTAGACAGCTCAGGAACTGATACTCCCAAATTCCACGGCATGGCCTTTGCGAGATCATTACTATGTCACTGTTGGAAATGGACAGGTCTCCTGGGGAAAACAGCCAAGATTTTTATGCCTGTCTCTCAACACAACCTTCAGTCCTGGGTAAATTATGTTACAACCCGTTAATTCCAGAGTGGATGCCCCAGGCTTCTAAGCAAGGTTGTCCTTTCCAATCAGATTCATGAAACAAAGGATGGCTACAAGATTGAGAAATACAGATGCTAACATCGTGGGTTATACACAGATACGAGTGGCATGAGTTATGAAATTGACATTGGTTTTTTCCTAAACACTCAACAATGACATGAACAAGAGTCACACACTTGCCTTTTGTTTAGAAACAGAAGCTGAAGGCCCAGCTTGCCAATGCCTCTCATGTCCTCATCTTTAGGCTTAGCACTGCAAATAATGGCATCCCATTTTCTAGGGCCTGGTGATGAAAGGTTGTAGAACTCAGGCCATGATACCTGAATAAGAGCTGCAGGCACTGGGACAAATGATTTTGACTACTTTCCCTCAGGGTCTGAATGTTCATGTCCCAGCTCTGCACTTACCTACAAGCAGGCAATATGTGCATACACATAAAATAAAAATAAATAAAAAAATATTAAAAAAACCTCAAACCCTAAGTGCAAGATTTAGGAGCCGGATTCTTTTGGAAAATAATTAGGTTATAAGAACAGAGCCTCCATTAATGGGAGAAGTGATCTTAAAAGTCCTAGAAAGAAACTTCACCCCTTTTTACCATGACAGAATGCAAGGAAATGCTATCAATCACCAATGCCCTTTGCTGTGGTTTTAGCTTTATTTATAAATTGGGAATAACAAAACAACTGTTAGTAAGGTCATAATAAATTATGTTAAATTAAATGAGATATTTTATGTAGCGTATTTGCAACAGTAACTGGGTGATGCACTCAGTGAATGCTTCCGCTGTTGATACACTGTTGTACTTTCCCTTTCCTGTGAGTTGCTCCCAAGTAGTTTAGGGAAACAAGTTGAATCTGTAAATAGAAAACATCAGAATGTGTAAGAAAGAAACTGGTAGATAGACTGAAAGGCAGGACAGGAAGAAATGAAACACACAACTACTAAGCAGAATTTTCTAGGCTCTTTTTCTTCCTTCACCATGGTACTGGGGATGGTATCCTGGACCTTGCACACGCAAGACAGGTGCCCACCACTGGGCAACTTCCCCAGTCCCTTCTGTACATTTTGGAGACAGGGTCTCACTCAGTTGCCCAGGCTAGCCTTGAAGTCACTCTGCAGCACAGGTAGGCTTGAACTTGTTATCCTCCTGCCTCAGCTAGAATTATGGCTCTTCATCACCAGGTCAGGCTGTCATTACCATCCATAAGGCCAGTTCTAGGGGATCAATGCCCTCTTATGACCTCCAAGGGCACTGCATGACATGGATGCACCTTACATGCATGCAGGCAATACACTCATATACATTATTTAAAAAATTTTTTTTGGTCTTTTTGAGACAGGGTCTCCCTGTACCCCAGCGGTCCTGGAACTCACTATGTAGACCATACTGGCTTGAACTCACAGAGATCTGCCTGCCTCTGCCTCCCGAGTGCTGGGATCAAGGGCGTGAGCCACTTTGCCAAAAAAAAAAAAAGAAAAAAAGTTTTTAAAAAAGGAATTTAAGGCCTCTCTCTCCAGGGTAAGTTGATCGTGCCCTCCATGCTTTGACTCCCCCAGCCTCATTCACCCACCCATCTCCTCAGAGGGTCTCTCCTCCTAGCCTGGATCCTGTCCCATTCCTTCTCTTGGTGCCCCAGACACCTGGGGAACCACCACTGCTTCCTGATCCTTTGCATCCAGACTAACTCAGTTCCTTCTCAGGTCCCTCAGGAGCACTCTGGGCCTGGCCCTGCCCTCACCTCCCTCTACTTCCCTGGGCCTGCAAGACCCACCAGCCTCTTTCCTGGACACTGGGGCTGACCTTTCCTCTTCCTGATCCTTTGCATCCAGACCAATCCAGCTCCTCAGTGCAGTCCCCAGGAGCCCTTGGGGCCGCTTCCTACCTCCCATCTTCCTTGGCATCTCTGGGTGGGACAGCCGCCAGCTGCCCTAGATCAGCGTTTTTCCTGGGCCGCCTCCCAGGCCAGTCCAAGGGGATCAGACCTTAGGAGAAAGCCTGAGAGCATCTGGTCTTCATCTGACTTGGGCCTCTGTGGGAACTCCTGAAGACAAAAGCAATTAGGCCACTCCAATATAAAATCAAAAGAGAGAACCTGAAGCATAGATGAACCAGCTTTTCATGCCCAACAAGTAAACCACAAAGGCACATTAAGTTTACAAAGAGAAGCAGATCTAAAATCAACAAAGGAAGGCTTGAGTCTCACACAAGAATCATAAACTATGAAAGAAATTCACATGTCAAAGTCACAGAAAAAAATAATAACTTGAAAAACCAAACTATTATATCTCTACCAAATACCAATAGTCCTCTAGAGGAGTACAATGAGAAGCCCCAAGAGATAATGCAGGACTCAAAAGAACAAGTATAAACATGACAAAAGAATTCAGTGAATTTAAAGAAGACACAAAGAAACCAAGAATTGAAGGAAGATACGGATAAACTTCTGAATGAATTCAGAAAAGAGTTAGAAATATTGAAGAATACTCAGGTTGAAATGAAGAAGGAAGTGAAACACTCAGTAAGCCAATTAGAAACGACAGGAGAAAGCCTCACCAATAGGATGAATGAAATGGAAAACAGAGTATCAAGACTGGAAGATAAAGTGGACGAACTAGCCCACTTAAGCAAAAATTATGAAAAATTTAAGAAATCACAAGAATGGAATATGCAGGAATTGTGTGACACCATAAAAAGACCAAACTTACAAATCATAGGCATACAGGAAGGAGAAGAAACCCAAGATAATGGCATGGACCAGATCTTAGAATTGTGGAAGAAAATTTCCCCAAATTAAAGAAAGACATGCCCATACAAATACAAGAAGCATATAGAACACCGAACAGACAGGATCAGAAAAACTCTCCACAGCACAGCATAGTAAAAACACTAAACATACAAAACAAGGAGGGAATACTGAAAGCTGCAAAAGAGAACAAGTCACATACAAAGGAAAACCCATTAGGATCACAGCTGACTTTTCAAGGCAAACTATGAAAGCCAGAAGAGCCTGGACCAAAGTATTCCCAGTTTTAAATGACCACAGATGCCAACCCAGATTACTATACCCAGCCAAAATGTCTATTATAGTCTAAGGGGAAAGAAAAATCTTCCATGACATAAATAGGCTGAAGGAATTCA
>NW_008352270.1:4278938-4279166 GCF_000622305.1 Nannospalax galili | reverse complement strand
CTGCAAGAAACTCATCTCACTTTCAAGGACAGACACTATCTTAAAGTGAAAGGATGGAAAAAATATACCAAGCAAATGGTACTAAGACAAAAGCAGGCATAGGAATTCTAATATCTGACAAAATAGACTTTAAACAAAAATGACTCAGAAGAGATAAAGAGGACCACTTCATTCTGATCAAAGGAGCAATAAATCAAGAAGATATTACAACCATGGACATATATTCAC
>NW_008352270.1:4278175-4278823 GCF_000622305.1 Nannospalax galili | reverse complement strand
GAGTTAATAGAGAGACATGTGAATTAAACAATATCATATATCAAATAGACTTAACAGACATCTACCGAGTATTCCACCCAAGCACCAAAGGACATACTTTCTACTCAGCACCCCATGGAACCTTCTCCAAAATCAACCATATACTGGGGCACAAAACAAACCTCAACAAATACAAAAAGATTGAAATAATTCCATGCATTATATTACACCACAATGCAATAAAGCTTACAATCAACACTGGAAGAAGCCCTAATCACCTAATGAACACATGGAGATTAAACAAAACACTCCTGAATGATGAATGGGTCAAAAAAGAAGTTAAGAAAGAAATAAAAGTATTCCTGGAACTAAATGAAAAGGATAATACAACACAACAAACCTCTGGGACACACTGAAAGCGGGTCCTTAGAGGGAAGTTTATAGCTCTAAGTGCCTACATCAAAAAATCGGAAAGAACACAATTAAATGACTTAATGTTGCAACTCAAGACACTTGAAAAGCAACAGCAAAAGAAATCCAAACCCAGCAGACAAGAAGAAATAACAAAAATCGAGGCAGAAATTAATTAAATTGAAACAAGAAAACAATACAAAGAATCAACAAATCCAAGAGCTGGTTCTTTGAAAAGATAAACAAGATTGACAGACC
>NW_008352270.1:4277222-4277635 GCF_000622305.1 Nannospalax galili | reverse complement strand
CTCAATAGATGCAGAGAAGGCCTTTGACAAAATTCAACATGCATTTATGTTCAAAGTCCTAGAGGGAATTGGACTGGAGGGAACCTCACACCTCAACATAATTAAAGCCATATATAACAAACCCACAGCCAACATCATTCTAAATGGAGGAAAAACTGGAAATATTCTCACTGAAATTAGGAAGCAGACAAGGCTGTCCACTATCACCACTCCTCTTCAACATAGTGTTTGAAGATGATATGATATTATATCTAAGAGATGCCAAAAATTCTACCAGAAAATCCTGGAAATTATTAACACATTCAGTAAAGTGGCAGGTTAAAAAATTAATCTACAAAACTCTTTAGCCTTTCTATATACCAATAACAAGCAATCAGAGAAAGAGTACATGGAAACACTCCCCTTCACAATAA
>NW_008352270.1:4265468-4276968 GCF_000622305.1 Nannospalax galili | reverse complement strand
TGGGAAAAAAAAAACATCCTAAAATTCATTTTGAAGCACAATAGACCTTGGATAGCAAAAGCAACCCTGAGCACTGAAAGCAATGCTCAGGGGATTACTATACCAGATTTTAAACTTTATTACAGAGCTATAGTCATAAAAACAACATGGTGCTGGCACAAAAATAGACCCATAGGTCAATGGAACAAAATTGAAGACCCAAATATTAGTAAATGCAGTTTCAGCCACCTGATATTTTACAAAAGGGCAAAGAACATTCACTGGAGGAAAGACAGCATGTTCAGCAAATGGTGCTGGAAAAACTGGATCTCCACCTGCAGAAGAATGAAACTAAACCCCTATCTTTCACCCTGCACAAAAGTCAATTCCAAACGGATCAAAACCTCAATGTAAAACCTGAAACTGAAACTGTTAGAATAAAACATTGGCAAAACCCTACAAGATATAGGTGTAGGAAAGGATTTTCTAAACTGGACAGGAAACAAGGGCAAGAATTAACAAATGGGACCCCAGTAAACTAAAAAACTTCTGTATATCAAAGGAGACAACCAGGGCAGCGAAGAGAAAACCCACAGAATGGGAGAAAATCTTCCACAGCAACACATCCGACAGAGTTTTAATATCCAGAATATATATCAAACTCAAAAAACAGAATCAAGACAAGAAGTAACCCAATTAAAAGATGGGCTAAGGAGCTGAATAGAGAGTTCTCAAAAGAAGAAGTAAAGATGGCTATGAAACATCTTAAAAGATGCTCAAAGTCACTAATAATTAGGGAAATGCAAATTAAAATCACTTTAAGATTTCACCTCACCCCAGTCAGACTGGCAAAAATCAAGAAAACAAATAATAGAAATGTTGGAGAGGATGTGGGGAAAGGGGAGCACTCATCCACTGCTGGTGGAGTGAGATACACTCGTGTATCCATGTTTGTTGCTGCTCTTTTCACAATAGCTAAGAGATGGAAGTAACCTAAGTGTGCCTCAATTGACAAGTGGATAATGAAAATGTGGTTCATTTATATGATGGAGTATTACTCAGCAATAAAGAAAGATGAAATCATGAAATTTTCAGGTAAATGGATAGAACTAGAAACTATTATACTAAGTGAAGTAACACAGACTCAGAAAAAAAATCGACATACATTCTCCCTCATATGTGGATCCTAGAACCAAACCATGATAAGTGAGTATGTATCTAGACATACCTACAAGAACCAAGATAATGGAAAGGAAACGGGGAGGTAAAGGAAAAGAAAGAACTGAAAGAGAAGAACAGTAGAAAATAGCCCTTAATAAGGGAGATATGGATAAAAATTGGGTTAGTTTAAGGGAGGAGGGAGGGAAGGGTATACAAGGAACCTAGAGGATAAAGGAAAGAAGGAGCTCAAGAGATGGAGGACCGTAGGAGAAGGATATTATTAAGGGAGAAAGTGGGGAAATGGGGGCACCTTAAGTGGGAAAACCATGATGGAGGGGTGAGAAAATGCAAGAGATAAATAATGCCTAGCTAGTTTTGACAAACAGAGGGAACCATATTACTCGTACAACCTACTGACAAATTATACATAGCGATAAATAAATATATGTCTAGGTAAGGTTTAGCTGAGAACAACTGATCTTTGCCTAAGATTTATCTACATGACACACAGTAATTAAAAATACAAGACTGGTGGAACTATCCTTCTTGTGTGTTTAACAGATATACTTTGAGGCCTATAATAATTTGTTCAGAGGGACATAAAGGACAGTTTTTGCTCCTTGCCCTTCTGGGTCAACTAGTTCCAGGGGACTATGAGCATCTCTCAAAATGTCCTGTAATTGTGGTAGTTCACCTGTCTTCTTGATCAAGGAGGCCGAGGAGACCCCACCAGATGGATTAGAACCAGTGCCCAGTTTACAAAGAAGATAGTCAACACAGAGGAATCATTTCCTCCATTCTTCCAAGCAAAGCCAGCCATGGTTGAGCACGACCTTTGACTATCTTTGCATAGATGGAACTGGTAAAAGAAAAGAGCCAGGGGCTCCTCCCAAGCCCATGTGACCCCTGAGGAACAGATCCTCAAATGACCTTAAGAGTGAAAATAAACTGGTTTATCTGGGCCAACTCTATGGCCTTAAACACCCAAAGGAAAGCATAACCAAAGATTAAAGGGGCAATATAATTTCTTAAGGGTCCAGAGGCATAGCTAAAGGCTACATAAGAAGCAACAATGCCAGATAGGAGATATCTTCTTTTGAGTTGTTGGCCAGGGTGGCCAAAGGGACTCCCAGATAGTAACCCAGCATAGAACTGGGAAAATGAACAGCAGACCCCAATCTTATCTAAAGGAATATTGACAACCGATTGCTGCTAGATCAGGAAGAGCTGACCCTCCTAAAACATCTCTAGATAGGCTGACTAGACTCGCCAGAAGGGCAAGTAGTGGGGAATGGCTGGGGGTGCCAACAACACAGCAGACCGTAACAGGGATATTAGAGTATAAGGGCTCTAGTGGGGGGAGGGAGGCTATGGGAGGGTGGTATCTGGGAAGTGGGTGTATAGTTGAATAAGATGGTTTGGGATGTTCTGTGTGATACACACACACACGCACACACAAAATGAACAAATTTTATAAAATGTATTATATTTGAGGAGGAAGAATGGAAATTTATGTCATACTAATTATCAGAGGTGATAAACATTACCATTGAAATCTACGCGATGACTTTATAGACATACACAGGCACCAAGGATCCAAGTGCAACCGATTATGACTAGTAATAATTAGATACATACAGATTAGAGATGCAGTCACAAACATCTCAGTGTCAGTAGCAAAAACAATGAGTCTTTCTTCAAGGAACAATATATTCTAAAATGAAATGGAGATCTTTTTTAAAGGTTAAAAACTCATTCAATTTAATGTCTTACAGGGCTGATACTGAATTCAATATTAATTGAATATACTTATTATATTATACTGTAATTAATTCAACTGTGAACCTAGAAACTTGCACCCACTTGTAAAAGAAATGTACTCTTGCTCTGGAGTGTGTTACTGAATATGTTAAAGCTATAATATTGACATATTTCTCACACTTGTTAGACTAGGTGCTATCAGACAGCCAGCGTTGGAGAGGATGTGGGGAAAGAAGAAAACCATGTGCACTGTTAGTGAGATTATAAAAAAAAATGTTTGAAATTAAAAAATGAAGCTGTTATGACTTCATATCCATATTCAGGTGCCAAGGAACCAAGTGTAACTGACTGTGACTAGTAATAATCAGATATATAGAGATTAGAGACACATGTGCAAACATTTGAATGTTAGTAGCATTAAAAATGAGTCTTTCTGTAGGAAACAGTATATTTTAATAATGAAATGGAGATCTTTTTTAAAGGTTAAAACCTCATTTTGTTTTACATCTTATAGGGTTTATACTGAGTACAATATTGTATAATTGTATTAATTCAACTGTAAACCTAAAAATTTACAGCCAGTTTTGAAAGAGATGCATCTTAGCTCAGGAAATTGTTATTGAGTATGTCAATGTGTTGTAATGAAATGTTCCTTCTAAGTATGTGGTTATTAAATAAATAATTAAAAAAAAAGGAATTTAGTCTAGTCCAGTCTCAGTACCCAATATCCTAAATGGCTATTTCTAAATAGCCAAGTGATGTATTAAAATCACTTGGAGACCTTATTAAAATAGGTATACCTGGGTCCCACTTGCAGTTTCTGATCCAACTGTCTGGAGTAGAGCACCAAGGATAAGTATTTGTAATAAGTTCCTAGAGATGTTGATGCTGCCAGTCTCATGAGCTACTCTCTGAACTTAGAGAGATCCTCTGTGCTGGAAGGACATATTTCAAGATTCTCAATAGATGCCTAGAGTTACAGACAGTCAAGCATCCTGTATACACTGGTTTTTACCAGACACACATGATAAAGTTTAACTTATAAATTAGATACAATGGGAGATCAACAATAGCTAAGAACATAACTACTTTTGAACTTGGGGGTGTATTATTCAGTGAAATGAGGGTTTCTTGTGGTAGCTGTTTTTCTTTTTCCTGAGACAAAGTCTCACTACGTAGTCTAGTTGGGTCTTAAATTCATGATCCTTCTGCCTCAATTTCCCAAGGGCTGCAGTTATAGGAATGTGTCAACATGCGAGGTTCATTCTCTCTTCCTCTCTTTTCCTCTCTTCCTTTCTCTCCTTCTCTGTCTCCTGCTCCCTCTCTCCTTCTGTCTCTCATTTCTCTCCCATACAATAGGCTTCATGACATTTCATTAATACATTCACATAATGTACTGCAATCACATCCACTATCTCTGCTTTCTTGCTCCCTCGCAAATCTCTTCCATGCCCTTTGCTGTCCCTTCTACTTTCATGTCTTTTTTCTCTCTAGAGTCTACATGTGAGAGAAAAATGCATTGTCTTTGTGAAGCTGGCTTAATTTCACTAACATGAAGATCTCCAGCTCCATCTATTTTCCTGTAAACAACGTTACTTCGTTCTTTCTCATGACCATGTATATATGCCATATTTCCTTTATTCATTCATCTGCTGGTAGGCACTTGTGAATTCTAGAACTTGACTATTGTGAATAGTGCAGCAATAAACATGGGTGTGGAGGGATCTTTATAGTGAACTGACATAACTATATACCCAGAAGTGGTATAGTTAGATCATATGGCAGTTCTAGTTTTTTGAGGAATATCCAAACTGACTTCCACAGTGACTTGACTAGTTCCTAACAGCAATTATATAAATGATCTTTTCTCCCCCAGCAACTGACCAATATTTGACTTTGTTTACCCTGATGATAGCCAGCATGAGATAGAATATCACAGTAGCTTTTGATTTGCATTTCCTTGATGGCTAACAATATTGAACGTGTTTCATGTATTTATGGGCCATTTATATGACTCTTTTTTGTGTATATATGTTCATGTGTGTGCATATGGAGGCCAGAGGACTACCTTAGGAGTTGTTCCTCGCTACCTCTGCCTTGGGGTATGTTCTACCATGCCCAGCCCTCAGCTTTTGGTTTCATACTGGAGCTCAAACTTGGGGTTTCATAAGCACATTACTGACTGAACTATCATGCAGCCCTGTACTATTAGTTTTGAAAAGTATCTATTCAGTTCATTTGTCTATTAATTAATTGATTGAACTACTTTAGTTTTTGGTGTTTAATTTTTTTATATTAATCCCATGTCTGAATAGCTAGCAAAGATTTTTGCCTCGTTCTGTTGGTTCTTTTTGCTGCCCAGAAACTTTCTAATTTACAGAAATCTCATTCTTGGTGTCAATTGTTGCAATTATTTCCTGAATTATAGGAGTGCTATTCAGAAAATCATTCTATGACTACATTCTGAAGTATTTCCCCTAGTTTTCCTCTGACAAAGTTTCAGGTCTTCCATTAAGGTCTTTTGCAGGGGCCTGAGGCCAGGGGCTAGGCAAGAATGTGCCTAGAGGAAAAGGCCGGGGCGTGACCAGACTTGTTTGGCGCCTAGAGGAAGTGGCTGGCGTGGCCAGACTTGTTTTGAAGAGTCGCTTATTGGCTCCTGTCATTTCCACGCATCTTGGCAGCGCATGATCACTTTGTGAGTGCTATGCTGTGCTATGGAGAGGAGACTGTATGCTCAAGTTGACCTCTAACATGATTGGACACTTGGTTGGGGAGGGGATTTTCCTTTGTGGTTTTTGCCTTGCCTTCATAAGCCCTGTAATGCCTGCAATAAACGAGTTCCTGCTTGACTGGCTCCCTGTCGAGTCTGATTGTCTCCCCAGGAGGCTGCGGGTAACGGGCCAACAGCTCACCTCCCTTTCCCTGGCTCCTGTGTCGGGACAGGATTCCCGACAGTCTTTGATCCATTTTGAATTGATTTTTGTACAAGGTGACACATAGGAATATGGTTTCAGTATTCCACATGTGGAGATTCAATTTTCCCAGTGCCATTCACCAAAGAGACTGCTTTCTAGCCACTGTATGTTTCCTGGTATTTAAAATAAGCATTATCAGGATACAGAGACTGCAGGACCTCAACAGCTGATCTGATAACTGGGATTATCAACCAGGTAATTGGTAGGCAGCACCTGCAGTGTAGGTACACTGGACAAAAGGATAATTCACTTTCCAAGTTGGACAGAGCCGGAGAGTGTGATATTTCATAATAATCTGAATAGCATGGAAATTAAAACTAGACAATTATTTTTGGAATTGCATATTTATTATTTTCTGGACACAGTTTGACTATAGGCCATTGAAACTGCAAAGAAGGGAAACTATAGGTAAGATGGGGAACTCATGCATTGTTCCCACCTGCACTGAGTCCTGCGCAATGGGTGTGTTTGCCTTGAACTCACCTTCAGTAGCTCATTCTCTTTTTCTTTCTTATTTTTAAATATTTTACTTATAATTTTTATTTTATGTGTATGAGTGTTTTGCCTGCATGTGTGTAAGTGCACCCATGTCATGCAGTGCCTGCGGAACTCAAAAGAGGGCATCAGATCCTATGGAACTGGAGTTGCAGAGAGTTATCTGTCATGTGGGTTCTGGGACTTGAATCCAGGTCCTCTGCAAGAGCAGCCAGTGCCCTTAAGAGTGCGCCATCTCTCCAGTCCCTATTCTTTTCTTTTTAAACAAGGGTATCATGTAACCCAGACTGGCCTTGAACTCACTTTGTAACCAAAGATGACTTGAACTCCCGATCCTACCTTCCAAGTGCTGAGATTATAGGCATGTACTACCACATGCCTAGCTAATTAATTTTCAAATACTAAAAGAATCATAATAAATGCACTCTGATAATTTAAATGAGTCCTACCACTTATTTTCTTTCAGGGTATTTAAATAGTATTTTCAAAAGAAGTTTGTCATGGCCTTTAAATTTTTAAATAATATTGCTTGTATAATCAGAAAATGTTTGTTGTTAGCTGTTTTGCAAAAAATAATGTAAAAAAAACAGTCATTCACAACTTAAACATGGCTGCTGTCATCATCTGTTCTGCTTCTTACACTATGTTTCTCTTTCTAAAATCTTATGAGACTATCACTCCATTTATAAGTTTTCAAATTATGATTTTGGCAATTGATCATCTTTTAATGTTAGTAAATGTTTTTATAGCATATATTTAAATTCTTGCATGGGTAGGTCTTTGTCTCCTTTACTCTAAAAATCTAAAGAAAAAAACTGTACTCTTTAATTTGGGAGACAGAGTTTCACTATATAGTCGACTGGTTTTGAACTCATAATCCTTCTGCCTCAGCTTCTCAAGTGTCGGATTATAGGCATGCACCACAACACCTACATTATCACACTTTTTTTTTTTTTTTTTTTTTTTTTTTTTTTTTTTAAAAAAAAAAAAAAAAACAGGGTCTCCCTGTAGCCCCAGCTGTCCTGGAACTTACTATGTAGACCTGACTGGCCTTGAACTCACAGAGATCCACCTGCAGGTGTGCGCCACCATGCCCAGCTTTATCACATATTTTATGACAAAAAATTAGCATTTATCACACATTTTATAACAAAAAATTAGCATTTTGTTCATTTTACTTATTTTTCTAGAAATTTTAAATAAAGGCTTTTAGAGGTGTTTAATCTAAAAATATTCAATCATTAAGTCCCAGGGGAATGGTGATGAACCAAACCTGGCAATATAATTAAACATTATCTTGAGCCAGGTATCTTGGCTGGTATACATCTTTAATCCCAGCACTTGGGAGGCAGAAGCAGGTAGATCTCTGTAAGATTGAGCCCAGTCATGTCTGCATAGTAAGTTTCAAGCCAGGGACACCCTGCCTCAAACCCCTCCACCAAAAACAAACAAACAAACAAACAAAAAACCTATCTAAAAAATGTGGTTGAGGACAGTACCTTAAATATTCCATATCAGGTACAGAGTGGGAGCTTGGCAAATTAATCCTAGTGCATACTGAATGTTTAAACTACAACAATATTGATTTGTGTCTTCATTCTAAATGTCACAAAAAGCAGTAAGTGAAAATCCTACCTAATTTGTTTGTGGTAGTACATTGATGCAATAACCCTCTCAAATTTCCATTGCCTTCTAGTAATTTAATTCTATGTTATTAAATTTTGTTAGAACAACTGCACTGATATTTTCATGTTAATTTGTCAAAAGAGAAATTCAGATTCATTTTAAAATGTGTCCTTAGAACAACATGCTCTAATAATATAAGGTCACATCACAACTTTCTCTGGTTTCACTTAATTTCCATCTTAGCAAACTGAAAGACTTTGCTGAAATGATAGCATAAAAGTCCCATAAATGAGACCAAGCTCCAGGTTACAAAGAGACTTATTCATTTTAACTCCTAAACAGATTATTACAGAAATTGAAATTAACCAAACTTTTCTGTTTTTATTGAACTGAATCAACAGTAAAGTTTTAAGAACCTATAAGCATGACTATAATCCAAACTTCACTGATGAACATATTAAGAAAAAATGAAATTTGAAATAGCGTCTACCATCAGTCAATCTTCTCACTAAAGTTTCCATACAAATGAAAATAAATTACATTTTAGTCAAGAAATGTAATAATGCTAACATTCAAAATATTTGAACGTCACATATTTATTATATGCATTTTACCTCAAGTAAGAAATAGAGATATAAGACCTCTAAGTATGCGGTATTAAACTTGAAAAGTTTAAGTATTATGTGCTTTCAACTGGGCCTTGATACATTTAACAAAGCTCTTTGGAATTTGCATCCATTTTCTTAAAGGTAAAAATTAAAATTATTCATATTCATTTATTTGCAAGTTCTTTTAAAAGCAAAATGACAAGTTAAAAATAAAACATGATCAAGTCATTAAAATACAGTAAATTTTACATATGTGATTCTTAATCCCTGCAAAGCTACAAGTTCTAGAACAATCATTTTCCAAGGAGATATGTACAATTAGACTCAAAGACATGTGATTCCAAGGTGATCCAACCAGTTGGAAAGAGTGTTGGTATTTAACTGAAATCTCTGGATCTAAAAGCTCTAGATTTGTTTTATAGATTCAAATATTTTTCTTTATAGTTTTCTCTTTTAGTTTCTTTATTTTCTACTTAAGGTTAACTGTAGTTATTTTCTTACTACTAATTTTAGTTAACAAGTCCCCAGAGGGACCTATCAGTGTAACATCATGTAGTGTTTTCCTACAACTCAAAATATACCCTCCATTGTGATCCTAGTCATTCCCAGTAAACACATTACCTGGAAGATCCAGAATCATCAGATCTGGGGACTTACCAAGTTGCAAGATAATGGCTCATTCTGGAACCACATCAGAAAAACCAGACTACACACTGGGTAAGGGTTTCTCAAACATCTTTGCTGCTATCAGCTCACACTCGTGTTCTTTAGGGTCCTTAATATGTTCCTCTTCTCCCTCCATAGCCCTTCCCTGAGGTATGCTAAAGCCAAAGGTTTACTGGCAAAATAGAATATATGTCAGCAAACGGGAGTGGATCCTCCTGTGCACTAGAGGAGTGCCCAGTGAGTTCCCCACCATGGTACAGAAAAGGACCAGCACAGAATAGTTCACCAGTTTAAGCTAGAGAGAAAGCCAGGACTTTAGAAAGGCCAAGACACCTAGAGCTGGCATGACAGGGTACTGGAGAGAGATCTTCACAAGAGAGCATCGAAGGTCTTCAGAAAGTCTGAGTTTTGAGGCGAGTTCCATGTGAGTAACTCTTGCTGTTTCAAATCTCTCAGTGCTGCCCCTATTCCAATGTTCCTTTGATTCCATGGTGCCTACTCTGGCTCCCATCTATGTCTAGTTTGTGTGGGTCTTTCTCCACAACGTAGGGTCCATTTGCATCACATGTGTTCATGGAAATACAGGCACCACGGTAACAAGGACCAGTGGAGTCACTAATACTAGGAGAAAACGCAGGGTTAAACATTTCAGTAGCCACTTCAACAGATGTAGAGAATCTCATCTCATTAACATCACCGTGGGAAGAAAACACAGCCTGCTGTGCTTGTAAGTAGCCAACATTTTCCTCCTCTTCACCATTAATTTATCAACCTGTTTTTTTCAGACTCCTGAAAAACAATCCCATCCCAAGTCACATAGCACAGCTGTTTCCACCCACAGCAGGACCATCCACTAGTGCATGCAGGGGAGCCAGACAGAGTAGAGGGAAATCTGAAGACAGCCTCACCCTGAGGAAGCCACCAAGCTTCTTCCAGCAGCTGTCACACAGCAGTTGCTCTCTACAAGGAAGGAGGCTGCTACGCTGGTCTAAGCTGCTGTCAGGCTGCTCATAAATCTTCTTTGGCTAAGTTATTAACAGCCTTTTCTTCATTCCTTTCTGCCTCCCTCGCACAGCATAAATATTGATCACTCCTTCAAAAGCAGAACAAACCACCTTACAAACTCCTGTGCCACAGAATAAATTATTAGCCAATCACAGTCCCAGGAAGAGCCAAGGAATAAGCATGGCTTACAGGTTCTTTCTTTCCTTGGAGCAACGGCCCTTCTGTCCCTTCATTTTTCACCAGCTGACCTGGCTGTACTTCAGAGTCAGGGTTTCACACACAGCATGAGCAAGCATCACTACCTCTTAAAAGTCAGCTTGGGGGCGTTCCGCACACCTGTCCTTCCCCGCCACCTTCCCTTATCTTCTACCTTTGGTCAGCATTGCCAAGCTGCTGACTATCCAGCCAGGCTCTTCCATGCACTTCCAGTGCCTCCCTCAGACTGGCTGTGCAGAGGTTCAAGGGTTAGCGCCATAACCTGGCAGAGAATATGCCTCTGGGAAAAGAATAGCTCAGATGCTTCCTGCAATATTGTTTACCTGCCTTTAAGGGGCCCCCTTTTTCTCAGGGGCAGCATAGATACTAACCCTAGGAGCTTGGCTTTTAGTTTTCTGAAACATCAGATATCAAATTGGGGATTTCATAAATCTCCCACAGGAAAGTTTAAGTTTGTAGAAACCAATAGGCTTCTTCCCACAAAACCTTAGCGAATGGCTGGCCTGCTATTCAGTCTAAACAATGGGATTTTACATTTTGTTTAAGGGGGTGAGCCCATTCCCAGGATAACTACACACTGGAGACTTATCACACCAGAAGTGGACAGTTCCAGTGATGCAAGGACTGGTAGAAAACCAAACTAAACAATAACACAAACCCCAAATAACCCAATCCAGAAATGGACTAAGGTCTTGAATAGACATTTTCCAAAGATGATATACAAATAATAAGCGTATTTTAAAAAGATGCTCCACATGTCTAAAGGAAATTGCAAAGCAAAACCATAATAGGATATTTTGGACTCATTAGAAAGATGAATATTAGGCTGGTGAGTTGCTCAGTGGGTAAGGCACTTGATGCCAAGTCTGATAACCTGAGTTTGATGTCTGAAGCCCACATGGTAGAAGGAGAGAACTGACTCCCACAGGCTGCCCTCTGATCTACACATAAGAACCATGGCATACAAATGTGCCCCAACACATAACATACACATGAAAGGTCTCTCTC
>NW_008352270.1:4235947-4265439 GCF_000622305.1 Nannospalax galili | reverse complement strand
TATATATATATATATCTTTAAACAGCAATCAGTATTGAGTATGTGGAGGACACAAACCCTTGTGCACTGTTGGTGGGAATGTCACTGTGAAACACCACAGTATGAAGGTTTCTCACAAAAGATAAAAATAAAATCACCACATGATTCCGCATTTTTTCTTCCACATGTACAGTGGTCCTTATCTACAAGGGCTTTGCTCTAAGATCCCTGGTAGATACATGAATCCGTAGGTGATACCAAACCCAAACTATGCTGTTTTCCTCTATGTTCATGTATATATAATAAAGTTTTATAAATTGGATGCAATGATATTAATAGCAATTAATAATCAAAAAGAATAATTATATTAAATTGCTTCAATAACCACTCTGAAAAGCTGATCTCTCAGCTTGTATATTACTCATCCTTTTACATTTTTTGATATGAGATGATACTGCGTCTCCTTGATGAGATTAAGTGAGCCCAGAAACACAGGCACTGTGAAATGATGTTAAGAAACTAGTGAATTTAGGCTCATATGTCACACTTACAAAATGCTTATTTCTGGGAGCTCTCATTCGAGAGCTGTGGTAACAAACCACAGAAAGGGGAAACTGGATAACTAAAGACAACTGCATACCCAAAAGAATAACAGGGTCTCCCATACTGGATTTCTATGTCAATAGTAATTTGATCCATACTAGCCAACAGGAGTTCAGATCAGAAGATGAACAGATACACAAATGTGTATATACAGTCAGTGAAGTGCTATTTGGTTATAAAATGGAAGGAGATCCTGACACAGATACAACAGATAACTGTTGAAAACATTTGCTAAGTTGAACAGTTCCAACACAAAAGGATAAATGCTGCACAATTCCTCTTATATGAGACATTTAAGAGAGTCGAGTTAATAGAAAGTAGAATTGTGACCAGGGTCTAGAGGAAAGGGAATAATGGGAGAAACTGTTTAATTGATTCAGAATTTCAAAATCACAGACTAGAAAGGGTTCTGTAGATAGTGATGATGGTAGTACAATGTAAAATGCTACTGAGTTATACATATAAATAGTCTAAATGCATATTTTTATCACAATAAAAGTAATTAAAAGTTAAGAAATACCACCAACTTATGGACCTGGACTTTTATTTTTTTATTTATTTTCATTTTTATGTGTATGAGTGTTTTGCCTGCATGCGTGTATGTACACTCATGTCACACAATGCCTGCAGAGGCCAGAAGAGGTCATTGGATCCCCAGAACTAGAGTTACTGATGGTTGTTAGCTGTCATGTGAGTTCTGGGAATTGAACCCAGGTTCTCTGCAAGAGTAGCCAGTGTTCTTAACCACTGAGCCATCTTTCTAGCCCCTGGATCTAGACTTTAACAGGTCTTCTCATAAATACTCCAAAGCCTCCTTCTGAGACCATAGCTCCTGTCATTTCATTCCTTGGTCTTCAATATTTCAAAACCTTCCCTCTATAGTCTAAGAAATGAAAACTTCCAATTTTAGAATGTGTTCTCTGCTTTCCTTCCTAGGGGACAATTAGCTAAATTCAGTAGGCCAGCTGTGAGAATCATGGAGTTGACAGACTTGCACCTACATACACTTAACTATAAGGACACTGTTTGGCACTCTGCAGTACTCAGTTCACTTACATGCTCAGGGTTGCATACTCAAATAACCACTGTGCTCACCATTAATCTACTCAGTTGTCTAGTATGCTGGAACCAACCAAGGCACCTGGGGGCCAGCCTTCACCATCACAGCCTGATCCTTTCTGCATCTACCTAGTTTCTGCTCCCTCTCAACTAATCTCTGCAAATAAATCTGTGCATAGACACTTGCTTGAGGGTGGGCATGCAACCAGACCTGCTAAAATATTAGATATTGAGGATGAGGGGAAATGTGTTCCAAGAACCACAATGCTAGGGAAATCTTGCCCTGAACTTCAGCACGTTAGCTTCCAGGAAAAGGGTTATGTAGTTATATAATCACAGTTACTTTACAAACAATGAAGCTCTGTTCACTTTGATTTGTTTTTTACTTTTAAGAAATTTCAGTGTTGGAGCTGGACAGATGGATCAGCAGTTGAGAACACTGACTGTTCTTGCAGAAGACCTGGGTTTGAATCCCAGCACCCACATGGCAGCTAACAATTGTCCGTAACTCCAGTTCCAGGGGATCTGACAGCCTCTTCTGTCCTCTGCAGGCATTACACGACACAGACGCACTTACTTACATGCAGGCATAACATTCATACACATAAAATTTAAAAAAAAAGAAGAAATTTCAGTGTCTTAGACCAAATGGAAAGACATCTTATGTTTCAAATTTTTTGCATTGTTATTCCTTTTCTGACATTTCAATAGTTATATTCAGGATGGGCGGATGCCCTCAACCCATTTTCTATTGCCCCCTTGGTGTTTATGCAAAAGACCATGTTCACTTTTGCTATTTATTTCCCTCCCCCCGCCCCCCGCTTTTGCTCTAACTCCCAACTTTCCTTTTACAGTTCCATTATTTCATCAGTTTCTACAAAACACAAAAATACATGCCAACATATCAATGCATGTTAACAAATTTATATAACATACTTAGTTTCCATCTATATCTTTCATGAGGATCCCTTAGAGCCCTGGGATAGTTGAGGTCTGTGCCAGACAAATGGGATCAAATATGTAGGCTAACTAACATTCATTGAAATTCTTCACTGTTCCAAATCCAGTGCAGAGAAAAATTTTCATATGTATATTTAGATAGCACATGAGATCACTTGGAAATATCCTACTAGTCAGTCACTGAGAATACATGTGCTTTTTCTTGTCTTTGGAATATTTCAGAAGAAAGTTTGTTTAGACTTCCCAACATTGTTGTATAACCATTGCCATTTTGGCAGATTATGAAATCAACTAGGGATGAGTTATGAACCCAGAGGCATGCTGTGGTAAGGGGCATAACTTGAATGCAACTATAACATAACATATTACTGAACCACAGCTAAATAGTAACATCCTCGGACAACACCTCAAGGGTACTCATCCCTTATTCCCTTTAGAAAACTGTCCTTTCCCCCTTGCTCTATCTTAACTATCTCAGAGTCCATCCTATGCTATGTTATACATATCTTCATCCAACTTATACATTGCTTATTGAAGTTCAACTAATTTTTGAAAACATTTTTTGTCTTAAGTTCATCATAAAGTATATGAATTCACCTTCAAACTTTACCACCTCTATGTTCAAAATACCTTGGGAAATCATTCACTTGGAAATCTTTCAATGCATTTCCTATCTCTCCTTCTACTGATGTTTCACAGCATTCTTCAATCCAAATGTTTGTGATAGTTTACTGATTGCCATTATATCCAATGCACTATATGTGGTGGTTTGAATGAAAATGTCCCCCATAGGTTCCAAGTATTTGGATATTTTGTCCCCAGATGGTGGTGCTGTTTTGTGAGGTCTTAGAAGGTATGGCTATCCTGGAGGAAGCACATCACTGGAGGTGGGCTCAGAGAGTTCTTAAGTCTTGCTGGATCTCTAGTCACTCTCTTGTTTCCTGTGCCTGCTTGAAGATGTGAGAGCTTAACTTCTGCTACTCCTGCTCCAGCCACATCCAGCCACCATGCCTCCCTGCCATGACGGACTGTAATTCCCCTGGAACCATAAGCTCAAATAAACTCTTCCTTTTATAAGTTGTTTTAGTCAGTGTTTCTATCACAGCAACAGAAAAGTGATTAATATGGTAACTGGTACTGAGAGTGGGGTATTGTCTGTGAAGAACCTGACCATGTAGGGTTTTGGAAGAATGTAGAAGACTTTGGAAGTCTGGGATAGAAAGGCAGTTGATTGCTGTAAGCAGAGCTGAACAGGCCATTCTAGTAGACGCCTGGAAGAAAGTAGTACTGAGAACAATGTATTTCCAGAGGGAAATAAAGACTTAAGCAGAAATTGGGATATTTTGGCAAAGAGACTGGCTGAGGTCTGCCCACAGCCAAAAAGTTTGCCTGAGACTAAGTTGAAAAGCCATGGACTAATTTCTCCCGAGGAAGAAATTTCAAGACAGCCTAATGTAGAAATGGTGGCCTGGCTATTAATGGTGAATATTATGCAGATCTACAGTGAAAGAGAGAAAATGGGGCAGAAAGAAGTAGAATGTACAGGATGGATTGAAATAGAGCACTAGGAAGATTAATGTCAGAGCCCTGGCATGTGCTGGAGAGGATCCCTTTGATAAGGAGATTAAAGTGATTAAGAGAGGCCTAGAGTTTCATACTTAATAGAGAGAGCCTCCAGGGCAAGACCACACCTAGTTAAGCCTCCAATTTGTGAAAGGAAAATGCTACAGGGACCACTGAAGAGAAAAGCTTCTAAAATGGATAAAGCAGGCTGGGGTCCATCCCAAACTTGCAGTCAAAACACAGCAGTGTTGTTCATTTGGTTCTGGCTTTAGAGGCATGAAAGATGCAAGAGTAAAGGGGTCATCAGTTCTTCCTCCAAGGTCTCAGAGAGCTGCGGAGGCCAGGCAGCATGCAGAAGGGAGGGGTTCCCTGGCATAGAGAAGGCCCTTGCATGAAGCTGTGGAAGGTGAAGCCTGGTTGGCAATGGAGACCCCCAAGAAGATGTTTGTGATGCCAGAGCTGTGAGGCATCTGCCAAGAAGACTTGCACACAGGGAGTGATACCAACCCAAGAGAGAGATGTATGTTGCATGCAGCAAAGCTGGGGAGGCTGAGCCACCTAAGTCCTTTGGAAGTAAAGTCCCAGAAGTCAGACATGGAGCTACTGGATTTGGTGTTTGTCTTGTGGGTTTTTGTTCTTGTTTTGGTCCCGCATTTCCTCACTTTGCCTCTATTCCTCTCTCTGGAATGGTAATGTACATCTGGTTCCACTGTATGTTGGGAGTATGTAATTTGTCTTTTAATTTTATAGGAGCTTACAATTAAGAAATTTCCCTGACTCTCAAGAGACTTTGGGCTGTGGACTTAGGGTTGTACAAAATGCATTTTGCATTTTATGTGGTCATGAGCTTATGGGGGCTGGGGGTAGAATGTGGTGGTTTGAATGAGAATGTCCCCCATAGGCTCCAAGTATTTGAACATTTTTTCCCCAATTGGTGGCAGTGTTTTGGGAAGTCTTAGAAAGGGTTAGGGATAGCACATCACTGGGGGTGGGCTTAGGGAGGAAAGATCGGGAGCCTTGCCTGATCTCTAGTTGCTCTCGTTTCCTGTGCCCACTTGAAGATGTGAGAGCTTAACTTTTGCTGCTCCTGCTCCAGCCACCTCCAGCCACCATGTCTCCCTGCCATGATAGACTGTAATTCCCCTGGAATCATAAGCTCATATAAACTCTTCCTTCTATAAGTTGTTTTAGTCAGTGTTTCTATCACAGCAACAGAAAAGTGATTAATACACTATGTCCAGGACCTGCATTCTGTTTTGGAGGAATGGGTGCATTTTGTACCTTCATGGTTTTGTTTTATGTATAGTACAAATTATATGCTATGACCTTGTTTTGTGACCTTCTCTATTGAAATCTGGGTATGTATAAAATAGAGAATAAAATTCCTCTGGGGGTTACAGTATTATGAAACTCCATCTCCAAGAACAGCATACCACTCCGAGTTTGCACAGAAAGAAAAATAAAAAGAATGCAGGAAGGGAAGGAGAGGGAGAGATTAGTTTGTTACTAAAGGTATCCAAACAATAGGACCACACATCCTTGGGGACTCTGAAGACAGGTTGAAAAGTATATTTTCCATATGTTGTATTGTTGTTTTAAAACTATAACCAAACCTTGTTTTATCAGATAGTCTAAAATACAGATACAGGGATTAATATCTTGAAAGAAGAGTTTAATAAATACAGTTCCCAATGTAAAGGGGCACTTACTCCATGGCATGTAAGGTTGTGTAAGGATCACATGGATGAGAATGACAGAAAGCAGAAGCCAGAGTCTATATAGGAAGAAATGAGCAAGGTAGGAGAGCAAGCTTGAACAAGTTTAGCACTGGTTAGTTTGAATAATGTTGGTGGGCTCTGGGATATAGAGGTGGTTTCTAGCTGCCTGGAACTTAACCCATGGGTAATTCAGAGCAGGGAACATACTACCTTGGTGTGAGAGAGTTAGATAAAAGAGATGGTCTGGGGTTGAGTTGGCTTGTTTGCATATGAAAGGCATATCCACAACAAATTATTTCATACTTTTAGAAATCAGCTACCCGGGGAGCAGTTGAAACTCCGTGATTATCAAGTCTCTAGCTAAAAGCTTCATGAAGTAGATAAAAACGTGATTACTATAACACTCTAATAGCATATTTACCAATTCCAACCTAGAAATAGTATAAGAGAAGATCTGTAAAGCAATTATTCCCAGTGAAACCACTGTACCAATGTTGATGATTTATGATTACACAAATGTACAGGCATGGACATACCACACAGATCAACAGGCCCAACTTTCTCTTATTAGCAAGAAATACATATTGAATCAGAACACAATTGGTGTAATTCTCTATGCTGTATTTATGCTGAATTGGCCAAGGCCATGATGAATTATATTATCTTGAAGCTTCACAAACATATTCTGCACTATACGCTACTTTAACATGGAATGATACACACAAGAATAAAAGAAATTTCCTTAATGACATCATGCTGAAAATTAATGCTCTCAGAAATGAGATAAAAAATATCAGTATACACTTAGTATACTTTTAGTCGTAGAGGATAGGAATAAGTGTCAGTTTCGTGTAAGAAACAGAAAAGATCACTGCTAAGAAGGAACTTCTCTCCCCAAGTCAAGGTCTAGTAAAGAGATGTAGCCATAGAGACCAGGACTTTTAGTGGCATTACTAAGTAAGCTCTGAAGTCTATAGATAAGAGCTTGTCTTAGCAAAGGAACAATGAAATAATGAACATAATATGTCTGGGAACACTTCAGTCACTCAAGATAGAAATTAATTAAGCTACACATAGTAGGATATTTTACATAGATAAATGAAGGCATGGAAAAATTCATTCACAAAACAAATTTATTAGAGCCTACCACTCTCAGAACTAGGCCCAGAGATTCAGTAGTATCTCTTCCTCTTAAGAGCTCCCATTCTAACAGAAGAAGAGACAAACAACGGGAAAAGAAATCAAAATGCTGTTCAGGAAAAAGACATATGGGACGGTACGACAGTGGTGAGGGTCTACTAGGCACTTTGCATTGGGTGGCTGGGGAAAGCTTCTTTGAAGAAATGGCCTTTTATCTGAGAACTGAAGGAGCAGATCAAGTGAACTCAGAAGGGGAAAGATTCCAGGAAATGGGAACAGGAGGTGAAAGAATTTTGGATGGAAATGCACTAAGCTAGAATTCAGCAAGTAAGACCAGAGACGAAGCAGAGATAGATCACAAAGGCCTTCTGTGTGATGGATAGCCAATAATAAGAATTTTATTCTTAGTCAAAAGGAAAACTGTGATGGATTTAAGAAAGGAAATGGGTGTGATATAATTGTTTGTTTTTTGTTTGGGGTTTGTTGTTGGTTTTGGTTTTTGGGTTTTTTTTGGGGGGGGTGGTCTTTTTTGAGACAGGGTCTCCCTGTAGCCCCAGCTGACCTGGAAGTCGCTTGGTTAACCAGTCTGGCCTCAAACTCACAGAGATCTGCCTGCCTCTGCTTCTCAAGTGCTGGGATTAAAGGCGTGCGCTGCCATGCCTGGATTTTTTGTTTTGTTTTGTTTAAACTGCTTTTCTTCTTTCACAAGTCCCATAATTCTTTTTAAAGCTTTTTGACTTACATATTTTACTTTAGAACTGGAATGTATAAATTCTTGAATTTAATCTTACTGAAACATAAGATCTGAAGATTAAATTTAAAAAAAATACTGCAAGTTATTTCACTTTTATTTCTGATCTTTTGGCATGTTCAAAACACAACAAATATCAAACATCAACAAACATGTTTGCTTTCTCTTGGTTCCCCCAAGAGTAACTTGGCAGTGAGAGGGGGGCTTGGCTCACCTGCACTCCGCTCATCACACACTGCCCATAATGTAGGCCCACTCTGCTGTGAGCCCCTGCTACCGGAAGACCACTTTTTCAACTGTGCTCACAGCATAGGCCATAGGCCTCTCCTACCTATGCCCACATCACAGAAAGTTAAGGGGAGTAAGGGCATGAGGAGGCCACTCTTAAAGCTAAGAATGAGCCCAGCAGCTGTTTAAGAACTTGTCTTAGACACCTGTAAATAAAATGATGGAAAAACTGAGGGGTTCACAGCTGAATTTGTGAATTCACTGGTTCCTCAATAAGCTTGATTTCAGTTTTTAATTTCACCAAGCTACCTAAATTAAAAAGTTTGAGCTTAGAGAACAACAGAATCTTTGGCTATCTAGGTATGCTAGTAGATAATCTTCCAGGCTTCACATGTCTAAACTTAAATGGAAATTACCTGAGATATCACTTTGGATCCTCTTGGAAAAGTTCAATTGTCTAGAAAATTGAATCTGTTTAGCTGTGAGGTCACTAACTTGAGTGACTACCCAGAGCATTGTCAAGCTCCTGGACTAGCAGAGGGATCTGAATGGCTATGACTGAGATGGCCAGGAAGCCCCTGACTCAGATGCAGAGGTAAATAGTGGATGAGAAAGAGAACAAGGAGATCAGGAGGACAATGGCAAGGAGGAAGAGTTTGACATATAAGATGAAGAAGGGGAAAAAGTCAAAGATGAAATCAGGGGTGAGGGAGAATAATTTTGATATAATGGAATGGTTGATAAAGTTGAAAAGGAGGAAAACTGGAAAACTTATAAAAGACACATGATGAAGATGGTTAAGACCCCAAATAACCCAGAAAACAAGAACTGGTCAATACTGGCTGGGCAGCTCATGAATATTGGTAGCTGTTTTTCTTAAAAGGAGCTGTGACACAAATCACCACTCACCCAAAGAGCCAAACTCTTGCTCTTGTGACAGTTTGCCTTCCTCCATTTAATCTCTCTTGGCAACTCACCACCCACAATGGGGATTCTGCCCCACATAGTTAAGTGTTAGGCTGTCATGCTAAGACTCTAGCTGAAGGTATGGGTAGCTGTGACTGGAAAGCCAAACCTACCATAGCTACCAGTTACACCAAGACTGTGATAGCATTTACTGTTTAAAAGAGCTCTGTAGACAAAAATATTTGGGGGAAAATAAAATAAACTTTGTTCACTTCTTTTTTTTTGCCTCATGGCAGTTGATATATTCAACTATTTTAATATATACTTGTTAAAAACCTCTTCTTAAATACCTTTTTCTCTTTAAAAGGGAATCATTTCATATTTCATACCAATTGACATAAGTAGATCAATTTTATTTGAATAAAGTCATAGTACTTAATATTTCTAAGAATAAAGAAAATTACTAGAGTCAATTTGTTCCTTTCCATGAGTTAAAAGTATCTCTTTTGATTTCACAACAGTTGTACAGATACTGAAACAAACCATCTGAACAGTCCTATCTCTATCCTTAATATAAGAAATTGAGCTCAGATATTTTACACCATGTAGAGTAAATCTCAGCCTGACAGTTTACTTAAACTTACTTTCTAAGTTTATCTTTTAAAGGTATTTTCAGAATTTAGTGTACATCTGAGTAACTAAAATTTGCAACCACACAAATGTGAATGAAAAAAATACTGTAATCCTGTCCATAGCATGAAATGTCTGAGTAGCCCAATGTAAGTAAAAGCAAGCTAGGAGCAGCCTGTGGTCCAACCACATTTCAAGCACATCAACTCCCATTTTATCTGAGTAATCTGACAGAGCCCAGGGAAAATCAAAGCTGCTTATTCTACCACTCATTTAGTTAAGAACATGTCAACCCAAACAGGCCCCCCCCCTTTTTTTTAATTCCAATTAACTTAAACAGGATCAACTTTCAGCCACAGAAGGAGGAAAGGCATATAAGTGCAAAAAGAGGTTACACCTTATCAAACTTAGACCCTTCAGGTCTACAGACATTTTCCCTAGTTGGCTTCCAGTTCCCACTGCCCAAAAGCAAGGAGGGAAAAGGAGGAGAGGGAGGGACAGAGGGCAAAGCAGGCAGCTGCGGAGGGGGAGATTTTAAAATGAAGAAAGGAAAGCTAGAGAATGCTAAAGGACAAACAGTCGTGCCAAATGAGGAGATAGTGACAACATCTGTTACAACGGTTACAGTAATGGTCAGTGGAGAAAACCCCAAGAATGGTGATCCAAGGTTCTTGTGCATGTGGAAAGGTCTAGAAGGGTAAGTAGGTGCAACAGCCTCAAGGAACCCTAGTGCTGGGTAGGGTTAAAGGCTGCCTGCACAACCCAACCAACAGCGAAGATGAGACATCTCCCTGTGGAGGAAGACAGGCTTTGCTACACTCATCTAGGCCTAGATGGCCTCAGCTGGAGCTGCCTGTCCCACAGTGCACCTCGCGCCCCTCAGCTCCAGCGGCCCGTCCCATGCCCCATGATGCACTGAGCCTGGGCCTTCCCCTCAGTAGCCCTAGTACCCATTGAGGTGTGGCTGTTGCCTCTGGGTTGTTGCACTAGAGCAGGAAGTCCTCCCTGCGCTTCCACCCTCTCTCCGCCTGCTTGCTGGCATCCCCAGGGTGCCAGGGCACATGCTTGGCCTCAGACGGATATTTTATCTGCATGGGGACACTCTTCTCTTCCTCCTCCTTTGGCCCCAGGATCTTGTCCTGGTGTTCTCTATCTGTAAAGCCTTCCTTCATGCTCAGCTGTTCTGGTTCCTCAAGAGGAGGAGACTGGTTCTTTAGATCCATCTTGGTGAGATCTTCAGTAACAGAATCTTGGTTGTTGAGAAAGTCCCTTGGAACTTCTATAACTCCTGCTGGTGATTGTGCTCCATCTCTGCTTCTAGTTGGACCATATCAAGTTCTCGCTGTTTTTAAAGGTCCTTGCTCTTTATGGACTGAATGTCAGCCTGTAGTTCTCAAAAGGGTGGGTTGATAGTCACTCTGGGAATACTCCATGATACTTAACGGAAGACTAGAATTGAAGGCTGGTGGTCTAACAGTATACCAGGAGCCCTGAAGAACTAAAAGTTGGCCAGGAAACCCCTGTTGGGGGTGAGAATAGCCTCAGGTCCTGGTGCTAAAGGAGGAATTGTCAGGAAAATATTCTAATAACTTTTCTCTCCCTGGTTGTGGCCCAAACTGCTTTTTACCAGTTCCTGTCTCAACTTCTTTTGCGGTGGACCTCAGGTTCTGGTAACAGTTTTGACAAGCTTTAGTCAAGAAAGTGAGCCAGAAAGAGCCTGATCTGCTTGCAGTAAACTTGGCCAAGGTTAGAAAATGTGCTAGCCCACCAGGTGCCAGGGCACATCGTATGCTCCGAAAGCTCCCTTCTTTCTCACTCAAGGCACTGGCTGCTTATAAAACTCACCTATAGGAAAAGGAAGAGGGTTTTTTTGGTTTGGGGGAAGGTGAGCATTTACCTGGTCTCATTTGAAGAGTACTTGGTTTTGTGATTTGCTTTCTTTTGGAAAATTCCTGATTGCCTGTTGTGTCACATTCTTGTCATCTGGGTTTGCAAACATCTAGGCTGCTTCTGAGAACATTTTGTTTTTTGTGCCTTCAGCTCCAGTTTGGTGCCAGTTTTAAGAAAACCTAGGTACCTTTGGGTCTCCAGCCGTCTGGGATGCTCTTTTGAGGCTCTTGACACTGTCCAAGAGGAAAATTTGGATTCCTGTTTTTATCTTCTTCGGGGGGGGGGGTGCTCTTTTGAGCCATTTAAATTCATCTGACAGGAAAATTTGGATTCCTGTCATTTGGAGACTCATTTAAGACATGTGGGTATATTGTAAAGGAAATTTTGGATTCCTGTCAATTTGGGGGCATGTCACTTTGAGCCATGTTGGATTCTTTTTTCTTCTGTTTAGATGACAGAAGGAAACTTTCAATGTGTTAGTAACTAGCAGAAAAATGGGCTTTGAGATCTCTAATTTGCTTGTCTTGGCAACTCTGTACCTGGAGCTATTTTATTTTTTCACTTTTTAGCTCATCCTAGCAAATTTAAGCTGATATCCCTGCTATGCCTAAATTTAAAACCTTTTTTTTTTTTTGCATGTAGATGTGTACACATGTGTATGTGAACATCTTTTAAATCTTAACCTACAGTTGTAGGGTTGTTCTTCCTCTTTTGCCCTCTAAAATTTTTTAAAAAATTATTTTCTCAGTGTTAATTGAAATGCAGATATTCAAGAGTGAACTCTCAAACTTAGAACTGAAGGAGGGGCAAACATTTAAAAACCAAGCTGTTGCTATGTAGAACTGTTTGGCTTGAGGCTTACTTAGAGGCTCACAGTCATATAACCAAATGGCCCATATTCATTAGTTTTCTCATGTAGCTATCTATAGATGTGGTAAATTTCCACTACCATACTGCTTTATGAGTTCAAGTATTTTTGGCTTAAGATCTATATATTTAGACCTATTAAACATGTTTCTAGAATATTGGTATGTGAACAAGTTGGTGTGATGTCTGCTATCTGATCTAATTTTGAGAACAAAATGTTTTAGAGGGACAAATACTAAACATACTTCATTTAATGTAAGCCAGTAGTTTAGAAGAAAGTGACTTTAAGATATAAGGCTTTAAGGTGATTAAGGGTAATATTTGTCCACCAGTATCTTTATATTGGTTATAATGGTGGTATGGGAATTTTCTGTGTTCTTGTGTCTCAGAAGAATTCAACAAGATGCAAAGGAAGCAACAGCAAGCAGTTTCATTAATGGGGAAGACTTTGAATCAGATGACCTGGGTACACCTTCCAAAGGAGAATAAGCCCACAGGGTCTTGGACTACAGTGCTGTCTTTCCCACTGTGCTCTGCCAGGTTCTTCTTTCCATCCTGATTGGTAGCTTTAAAGGAGGATGCCTTTCAGGTTTATATCCCCCTAATGTATGTCCCCACCTAAAACAGATTTAAACCAGAAGTTATTCTGCTCCTTTTGTGACTGCTCATGACTGGTAGTGGATGTTCTGTTGCCACTTAGACTTAACACTGAACAAATAGAGAAGTTAAACTGGATAAACAGCAATTATGGTTTGACTGTTCCTTAACTTCTCCACTGCTTTCTACTGTTTGTGTCGTGCCTACCCCCTACCTAACAATTGGCATAAAGGCAATTCACTTGATATTTGACCTATGAAATAGTTGAAATGGGTAGCTCTTACTGCCTTAAATTTTTAGCCTGATTTTAGGAATGGTTGAATCATATACCATGTGTATACATAAAGGTTTATATATACTTATGAATATATAAAACATCTATATATAAAATAGCATTTTTCATAGCTAAGGGCATTTTGATGTACAATTATTAAATAAAAAATTTTACTAAGGTCTCTTTCCTCCTTTTTTGGGGTGGGGGCAGTGTCTTGCTGTGTAGCCCAGGTTGGTCTTGAACTCATAGAAGTGATATTCTATCCAGCTTCAGTTTCCTGAGAGCTGGAATTATAGGTATGTGCTACCATACCTCATTAAGACTGTTGTTCCTATGAAAATTGCATATGTTTTCATCAAAAATCCTACTTAGTTCATATGGCACAAAATTTCCTGTTCATGATGAATAATAGCATTCAGGATTGGATAGGCTTTTATTATTGCTCCAAATATATTACATTTTATAAAGAAGAGTGATGGCAAATATTTTGCTTTTGGGAGGTAAACTGCTAAACTGTAACTTAATTTTCAGAATTTTCTAGATAGCTTCATACATAAAAAAATTAAACGTAGATTTATGAACAAACAATGAAATTTGGAAGTCTGGGCATGTATGCAAAGACAGTTTTTCATTGGTTTCTAGACTTCATATGAGAATGTACGTAATATTTTATGTCAAACTAGGCTCTTTTTGCCATTGGTATAAAGTTGTTATTCAGCATTAAGTTGCCTCAACATTAATTCATTGCTGATGGACACTACTGTATGTTTCATTATAAAGCATTGTAAGGTTAAATATTTTAATATCCAACTGGCTATATACATTCAGATATAATTATAAATGTTTATAAAGTTAGTAATATAGAGCCAGTATTGTTTTTAAAAGCAATATTAGATTAGATTCTCTGTGTTCACCAAATCATTGGGCTCAATTTTATGTAGCATAATAGATGTCTCCTGTTGTCTCCTCCCTTGCATTCTGAACAGACAGTTCTGAGATTCTAGGACTCATCGACACTATGATAAAATGAGAGAAACCTCAAGGGAGTGTTCTCAGGATAGGTGGGCATAGGTGCTTTTTGCTTTATCCTAGAAAGAAACTTTGTTGTCTTAATGTCTTTAAAACTCATTGCAAAAGAAGTTTCCATTTGTACAGGAGTCTCCCTCTGTTGATTTGCTCTGCTTTTTCTTTTTTCTTTTTGTCTTTTTTTTTTTTTTTTTAAGACAAGGTCTCATGTAGCTCACATTGAATTCAAAATCTGTGTGTAGGGGTGGAGAAATGGCTGAGTGGGTAAAAGCACTTGCTGAACAAGCATGAGGATCTGAGTTCAAATCTACAGCACCCACACAAAAAGCCAAGTCCCTGCCATCTCAGTGCAGGGGTCATGGGGTGTGGAGACAGGAGGATCCGTTGGAGTTTGCTGCCTGCGAGACTAGCTCTAGATTCAGTGAGAGACCCTGTCTCCAAAGAATAAGGCAGACAGTGATTGAGCAGGACACCAGACACGCATAGGCCTAAGCACCTGCAAACAGAGGTGTGCATGTATCATACATATCTTAAATTTCCTTTGTAGATAAAGATGATCTTGAACTCTTGATCCTCCTGCCTCAAGTCGCTAGGATTTTCTTTGTGCAGGCCTTCCTTCCTGATTACCTCTTAAATTTGGAGTACTTTGACTTTTCTGCTCTCAGTAGCCTTTTCTTTGAGCCTCTCTATGATGTTTAGGTTAAGTTCTGTATTTTGGGGAATTTTTGTACCTTTAAGAGTCATACTTTTGGAAGTGCAGATTAGGATTAAAAATTGCTTAGTGCTCTGGAGAAATTCATAAGATCAATATTCTAAGAAATTGTCAAATGATGAATTTTATTGAAAGCTGTAAAATCAGTTTGTATATTTCCATGTACAATGTACAACATTGTGTGTTATAGCTATATGTTTTTATGCTTTATTTGTATCTTGTTTCCATGGTACCAAATTAGTTTATAGGTAAATGAGTGCTTGCATACATTAAAACTTTTAAATTAGAGCCAGGCGTGGTGGCGCATGCCTTTAATCCCAGCACTCGGGAGGCAGAGGCAGGCAGATCTCTGTGAGTTCAAGGCCAGCCTGGTCTTCATAGTGAGTTCCAGGCCAGCTAAGGCTACAGAAAGACCATGTCTCAAAAAGACAAAAAAAACCCCAAAACTATTAAATTAGCCCAAATTCCATTTAGTTTATAGGACTTAAATCTTTAACAAGTAAGTTGAAGTTGTAAGAGAAAACAGAATGTCTCCAGGACTGTTGACATATGTCTTGCCTATATTTGTAGGTATAAATGTTATTACATATTTAAGACCCAATGCTTTTCTGTTTCAAATAGAACTTCCTGAGCTTTCATTATAGTTATTTTGTTGAGAAGAAAACACAATTTAGTCTAATTTCAGAAATTTTGTCAAGAAAATTAAGGTAGACAGAAATGCTCAAATGGGAGAGGGATGTGTGTGTGTATGTATGTATGTATGTAAACAGTTATGTGTGGAAATATTTTTGGCAAAAATAGAAAAGGAAATACTTTTGAATGATAAATTTATATGGCAAAAGAAGATTTTACCCTAAAACTATTGTTCCAAAATGTAAACAGATAAGAACAAATGAGAAGTTAAAGTATGTTTTATGAAACATAAAATAACTGGTGTATATATGTATGATTAAGCTATATGTAAAAGTTGTCTGGGGAAATTCCTGAGGTCCAAATTTCAATGAACTGATGTAAAATTATAACCTAATTTTCTGTTTAAGAAGTCTTTCTTAAAATATTGATCTTAGTACCTTATATAAAAACTGGCTTAAAGAACATATATTAATATTTTGTGTTTATCAAGATCATTTGTTTTCTGCTGCATATTTTTGTTGTTTAGATGAACTGAATCTTTAAAGGAGGGAGTTTGTTTTAATATATTTTAATGATTACTTTTTAACTGTGGTTAAATAAACACATTGCTTTAGGTTATTATATTTGGTGTGCTATAAATGTAACTACAAATGTATATGCATATGAAATTGTAAATACTGTGTCTCAGCTTTCTAAATGTTATGCAAAATTTATACAAAGATTCGGGGGTTTAATACATGCAAGGTAGTCAGTGCCGTCTTTTATACAGACTAGACCGTAAACACATAAAATGGCAAGGAAGGCCTTGGCATTTCTGCCTTTTGTATTTGGCACCATTCAGATAAAAGGACCAACTTACTTGGGCAGTCCTGCTACTGAAAACCTGGTTCTTTTTACTCCAAGTAAATGTTTTTGTTATGTATGAGATGTACTTGTATATCAGGTAATCTACTTGCAATCATTAGTGCTGCTTCCCAAATCTGTAAAGAGCTAAAATGGGAAAAGTTCTAAATTTTGTTTCAAAAGTAAAAACTAAAAGTTTTATACTAATTAGTACTAAATTTTTGCACATTTAAGTTCCTCCATCATGTAAATATCCTAAAATACAAAGCTCAGAGAGGCCTTTACCAAGCTAGTGTTATGTAAAATAAAATTAATGGTAGCCTGTGCTTATATTAGTCATTATGTTGAGCATACATACTTACACGTGCCCAAAGCACCCTACATTCCAGAAGCGTAATTGTAATAGTAAAAGGATTAGCATCACCTCCAGAATCCTGATTACGCTGTATGCAATGAAAGTGCCTGAACTGCTTTGTAAATTGTTAAACTTTCTTTGGTTTTGTTTTATAATTTCCTTGTAAAATTCTGTAGCTGTTTCCTGTTGACATTCTATAGGAACAACTTGCAATAAAACAGGAAACAAAATCCCATGTGAAAATGGATTCTAGGTAAACTCAGCCCAAGAACCCTTCCTTGTATGCCTCTCAGTTGCTTGAATTTGGCCAAAAGGGTCTTTTTGGCATTGACTCCTGACTGCCCACCTCATCCTCCAACGGACATGGAATCAGATCAGATTAACTGGGACAAATTTCATCTCAGCAATGAGGGACAATTAAAACCAAACCATCAGGATGATTTACTCATCGTTGTCTTCAGCCAAGAAACAAGGAGGAATGTCAGAATCAAAACGTGTCTGTGACAGACATGATGACACACAAAGCCAGAGGACCATGAGTTCTCAGCAAGGTCTTGTTGCAAAAAATCAACACATGCAAAGAAACAGTTATTATGCTAGCCCTTCCAAAAATGAAGATGAGAGGTTGTATAAAGAAAGGGTTCTTATGCGTGGTTACCTGGGACTAATTGGAAGTCTTCTGACTTGGTCTTGGACTTGATATTTCTTTCAGTACAGGCATATTTCTGGAATTTTCATGTCTCTCCAAATCTTTCAAGATTGAGGAATGGACAAGAAATTAGAGGGATTGAAATTATGTAACAAGGATCCTAAAGAATCCCAGGTGCTCCAGAAAATCCCATGATGGACGTGAGAAGAACCCCAGCCTTGACACCAGAAGCGGACATGCTAGAGGAGCTGGCTCTCAGGGAGGTTGATGACACCTCACAGGTAAACCTACAGATGGCATATTTTCTGGCTTTTGTTCCCGTATGTAAGTCTGTAACAGGACTCCAGGCAAAGCTGAGGAAAGCTGAGAATAAACCCATCTCCTTTTGCTAAGTCCTATGTCCTAGTTTTTGGGTAAAGCCATAAGTAGCAGACCTCAAACTTTAGTAACCATGGCAGCTCAGACCAACGGTTTAAGTCACTGCACAGACTACAGGCCTTCAGCATACCTAGCTGGGGTACTAGGCACTTACTTTTACTCAGAACCACGTACAAGCAGGCTGCACACTGAAGCCTCATTTCCCATTAATACCTCAATGCATATTTCTGCAAAAGCAGAACATTCCCCTCCACAATCATACCTAACACCATGGTATAATCAAGTCAGCATGTGAAAGGAGACTATGAGGGGAGGGAGAGACTGAGAGGAAAAGGGGGAAAACAAGGCATTAGAGTATTACATAACATGAAAGCAGAGCTATTTGGGTGAGGAAGGGTGCTAGCAGGAGGAGGACAGAACAGATGGGGAAGTGACGGGAGGTGAATGAGAAATAGTATATATGTCTGGAAATATTACAGTGAAACCCAGGAGGGTATCCAGGGCTAGCCGGCCAGCCAGTCTATCTGAATCAATGAGCTCCAAGTTCAGCAAGAGAGCTTGTCTCAAAAACTAAGGTAGACAACATCCGCCTCTGGCCTCAACACATGTGTGCATGCCTACACCTGCAAGCACATATATACACGCCCACATGAACATGTACATCATGTACACAAAAAATTCTTAGGTTTAAGGGTGGCTACAGGTTACGGAAGAGTGAAAATATTTTTCACTCTAGTATGGGGAACTTGGAAGAAACTCTCCTAACCGAACACACAGTCCAAAAAAGACTTATGTGTTCCTAAAAGTAAATCATAAGGGCCAGGCATGGTGGTGCACGCCTTTAATCCCAGCGCTCAGGAGGTAGAAGCAGGCAGATGTCTGAGACTGAGGCCAGCTTGTTCCATATAGCGAGTTCCAAGTCAGCTGGGGCTACAGGGGCTGAAGACATGTTTCAGAAGTTAAGAGCACTTACTACTCCTGAAGAGGCCTGGAGTTTGGTTCCAAGCACCACCTCAGGCGGCTCCACAACCACCTGTAACTCCAGCTCTGGAGGATCTGACACCCTTTTCTGGGTTCTGCAGGTACTTGCATGCATGTGTACACATACATAATTAAAAATTAAAAATAAATAGAGGCAGGTGAATCTCTGTGAGATCAAGGCAAGCCTGGTCTATATAGTGAGTTCCAGGCCAACTGGGGCTACAGGGAGACCCTGTCTCTAAAAGGCTGCACCCCCAAAAATAAAAAAATTAATTTTATACTTAAAAGGTGGAAAATAAGAGCTTTAATTATATGTTTTATCAAAGGTAGGTTTCACATGTCTTACATTTCTTCAAGGACTGCTGTGCTTTAAGCAAAATATTAGCAAGTGTAAAATCACTTTTCTTAGGTTTGAAGTTATAGCTTTCAGGAACGAATCAGCTTCTTTGTAGAAGCTTTGGCTTGCAGTAGAAACAATCATCAGCTGTCTAACAAATGTGGGTCTAGCACATCGTTCTGCACTTTTCTCACGAGAAGCAGCTCCTAAAAGGGAATCAACGTACCTCAGTTCTGAGTGGCACATCCTTTACCTGGAATTTCCTTTTGTCACTCTTAGCAAGTGCTTCTCAAACCTACACCCCTCCCCACATACACATTATTCAGTGTTTAACTTTTAAGACTTTCACATCTTTAAGAAGTTCCCCTATATCCTCAGTTTTAAAATATACACATTTTATTGAATTTTGAGCATTTCATACAGTACATCTCAATCATATTTAAACGCTCCTCCTGTTGCACGAAATTTTCATCCCTTTTCCCTTGGGGGGTTCCATGCACATGCACTCTGAGGCCCCTGGGTTCACAGACTAACATAAGACATTTTTAGTTTGGGTTTTGTACTGTTTTATATGTGATTTGGGGGTGGGGGAGTGAGTTACAAGAAACGGCTTCTCATAAACCCTGCGCCTGGCATCAAGCCATGCTATGTGGTGGCCCACCATTCCCAATCGCTTTTGTGCCCCGCGTCCATGCACCATATCATCCCACAGTCCGCCTCATCTCGCCCTGCAGAGCCTGCAGGACAAGCAGGGTGTCCACCTGCTGTTCTCACCCCCTCTACCCTGCTGTTCGCTGTTCTTGGGGGGCACACCTCGCTACCTGAGTTCCCAAAATGGCCGCTGCTAGCTCTCCATGTGGCCACTCCCCATTTTGCAGGGGGCTCAGCTAACTCTCTGCAGAGGCTCAGCTAGTTCCACCTTTCTTTCCCAGGGTGGCCCGCACTCATCCATCACTCACACTTTTCAGAGGAATGAATGGTTTCCAGGCTACACTCCACCTCTTTCCTCCAGTTCTTGCAAACTTTCCACCATATCGTCCATGAATTTCCCTCAGCCTTGGAGGGGGTGACAGATGGAGGGCGATCTCTCTTGCATCATGGTGAGACAGTGATCTCTGGGGCTCCCCATAATTTGTCTTTAAGATGTGGCTGCTGATCTAGCTCAGTGGTGTTTCCCCTACTATGAAGACAAATGGGAGAAAGTAGCCACATCTAAACATGAATGTAAATACAAATGTCTTGAAGATATCCCAGTAGGTGTACCATATTCATTAAAGAGTATACTTGCAACTGTTTCCCCGCTGGGGCCTGTAGCCTTCCCTGACATGGGGTTGACCTGGTCTACAGTAGTAGATGTGTGTTCTACCCCTAGGAGTGGGCCTTATCCAATTAGAAATTTGTCAGTTGTATGTATGTTAGTTGAGTCATTATTGCACTAGCAAGCATTGCTTGGTATGTCCATAGTGTGCAGATGCAGGGTCCATTATTGAATCACAAGGGATCCTTTCTTCCCAAACCGTCTGCATAGCACCTTCTGGCACTATGAACATCATCCATCCAGTGGCATGGAGTTTTTGACTTAGTCTCAGCTCCGTCTCTTCTTCTCCCATGCTCACATCATGCAGTGTCTTCAGCAACATGGCCTTACTGACATTTCCAGTGTACAACCAACATTAGTGGCAATAGCCTTGGTGAATTTGAGAACCTCTAGGATCTCTCTCTGACCAACAGCTCATAGAGGGGCAACCACCCCTGGTACTGTAGTTTTTCTTAACAGTTGTATAGTTTTGGAAGCCTCTGTTTTTATCTTACTCCCAAGAATATTACAGCTATAGCTGGTCTTTGAATCTGAGGGGCAGCTTTAGTTACTTTAATCTTTAGGTCGTTTCTTTTTTCACTGCTGTCTTTTTTCCCGAGCCCTTGGACCCCTGGTCCCCTAGCCTTAACAGTTCTTTTCCTCTCTCAAGCTCTGAGGACAAACTGAATCTGCCAGGACCTCCCTGGCCTTTTCAGCTTCCCCGACTTGGGCAAGTCTTTTATTATACAATGTGGCCACGCCCCCTCTCTGGGTTCCTCTCATTTGTAAGATTTTTTTTCCAGGCTCTCTATAATCTTTAGGTTTTCAAATACAAGTGGAAGTGGACTCCGTTTTTTTATTTTTTCTTTTTTTCTTTTTTTCTTTTTTTTTAGCAACTGAACTATTTCCCCAAATTTACAGCATAGCTGTGGACCTGGGATTTTTCCCTTTGATTCCATCCACGTCTGCTTGGCTTGTGTCATTCTAACTATATATTTCATGATTCATTGTATAACACACATGAGCATAGCTAGCCCCCTTAACCTATGGGGTTTGGCCCCTCTCTCCCCTGGGTTCCCTGGACATGTCGCATTATCTCACAGAACTCCTTGCAGCACCCATCTCTGCACTTCTGGATTTGGGAATCTGAACCCAGCTTGATCAGCTCACCAGATGCTGCTGGAACTGTGCAGCTTTCCCAGGCCCAAATCCCCATGTTTTACCTCTATCCAGCTGTGCTAATGCCAATTTGTTGCACAAAATTTTCTTCCCTTTTCCCTTCTTGGGAGGCTCCACATGTGTGCCCTCCAAGACCCCCTGGCTCACAGACTAACATAAGACATTTTTAGTTTGGGTTTGTACTGTTTTATATGACATTTGGGGGTGGGGGTGGCTTACACGAAACTGCTTCTCATAATCCCCTGCACCCCAAGCAGCACGGCAGCCCACCATTTCCAATCACTTTTGCACCTGCCCTGTGCCCATGTGCCATCTCACTCTAAGGTCTGCCTCATCTCACCCTGAAGAGCCTGCAGGATGGGCAGGATGCCCACCCACTGTTGTGGTATCCCCCCTCCCACTTCACTGTTCTTGGGCTGCAAGCCTTGCTACCTGAGTTCCCCAAATGGCTGCAGCTAACTCACCATCTGACCACTCCCCATCTCATAGGGACTCGGTTAACTCTCCAGAGTGGCTTGGCTGGCTCAACCACTCTCTCCCTGGGTGCATCACGTTCATCCTTCACTCATGCTTTTTGGAGGAATGAGTGGTTTCCAGGTTACACCTCCCTTATCAATACCCTCCCTATAGCTCACCTACCAGATTTCATGCATATATGTTAAAGCCTACTGAGTCAGGTGTGTGTCCCAAGATGTCCTTCAGTATGAGTTCATCCACTGGAGCCTGTTCAGCCAGTCTAGCAACACCCCCTTAAAGAAAATCACTCCCCTTCACCCAGCAGTGATCAGCTGCCAAGAATTCCTCAGCTAAGGTTAGGGCCTCCTGCCCACTTCCCCAGTTCTATCCTGGGTTTGTGTCTGAGTTGGCATGAGTCTTGTGCCTGCTGCCACCATTACTACAAGTTCATATAAGTTCCCAGAGGTCTGGAAGACTGTTTCCTTGTGATCATGCATCATCCCTGGCTTTTGCAATCTTTCTGCCCCTCTTCCAATGGTCCCTGAGCCCTGAGTGGTTGAGGTTTAATATAGGAGTCCTATCCAGGGACACACTCTCTGCAATCTCTTACTCTCTATACTTTGGCCAATTGTGGCCTTCTGTGTTCATTGCCCTCTGTTTCATGAGGAAGATTTCACTGGTGAGAGTTGAGAGATGTTTTAATATTCTCTCTACACCCCGTTCTACTATGTTCCATGAATCTTAGGTGTAGAGGTTCCATTGTAGATGTGCTACTTAGGGCTGGGCACCTAACAGACACTTATTCTCTGTGTGTGATCAGTTGTGGAACTCTGTAATAGTCTCTATCTGTTACAAGTAGGAGCTTCTTTGATGTGTGGTGACAGGTATGTATACTTGTCTGTAAATATAAAGATCCATATTTAGCATACAGTAACAAATATTTGTATAGGGTTGTGACAGATGTAAGGTTTTCTCTAGGACCTATGATGTCTCCAGTCATATGTATTTGGCTATGTTTATAGTACCACAAGTGAGTTCCCTCCCATTGAATGGGCTTTAAGTTCCATTAGATAGCTGTTGATTACCTCCAAGATAAAAATGTCACTGCCGCACCAATGGAGATAGCTTGCTGTGCTGGTTATTATTGTGGCTATTCAGCTTTAAAGCTGGGGTTGGACCACTGATTGATTTTCTCCCTTAGCAGCTTGCATAGTGTCCTCTAGAATTATGAGAGCTAGCCATCAGGGAGGAGGCATCTTGGTCAGTTCCAATCTCATTGCTCCAAGTCCTATGTTCAAAGTTTGTCCAGTCTTCAGCAATAGGGTTCTTATCTTCAAGTTCTGAGGGAAAATCAAGGGCTTTGGCAACAGCCTGTATTATTTTGGGAGTCTCTTGAACTACTCTGATCAACAACTCAAAGTGAGATTTCTCCTGTCTGGAACTCTTTCTTGATATATAGCCTTCAGCTATGCATATGCACACATGTACAGCTATTATATGTGTATTTTTAACTAGTCTTTTGAACTAATGCTTTTCTCTCAGGTTTTTCATACCACCTAAGCATTGGACTCATCCTATTAAAGAGATAGTGTGCGTCCATATTTGTTTGCTGCTCTTTTCACAATAGCTAAGAAATGAAAACAACCTAAATGTCCTTCAGCTGACAAATGGATAGTGAAAATATGGTACATTTATACAATAAAGTTCTACTCAGTGGTAGACAAATAGGTAGGTAAAGACAAATCCTGAATTTGTGGGTAAATGGCTGGAACTAGAAACTGTTATATTAACACAAACTCAGAAAAACAAGCAACATAGTCTCTCATTTGTGGATCTTAGCACCAAATCTTTGTATGTGAGTACATATCCTGATGCAACAGCAGTAGCCAGGAAAATGGAAAGAAATCATGGTGGCTAAGGGAAAAAGGAGCCTGAGGCAAGGGATAGTAGAAGATGGTGTTACCAAGGGTGAGATGGGAAAAACTAGGGTATTTAACTGGGAAGAGAGGAAGGGGGGTTATGCAAGGAACCATGGGGGTAAGGGGGAAGAAGAAGCTCAAGAGAGGGGGTGCGAGGATTAGCTAGGGAGAGAGATGTATCCTCATTTTCATATCCAGGACCTTTCTCCCCTTTTCCTTGTTTTCCATTTACCCCTCATCCCAGGCAATCATCTCCTAGTTTCCTTTCTGGGGTTCTACTTTAACCAAAGCTTTGCATTTTTCCTTTCACTTTCTGTTTAACTTTTCATTTCTCTACTGCTCTGGAAGCTTCTGCCTAGGCTTTGGTTTTGGTTCCCCTTTCGGTGGATGCTACGTTAATTTTCATAAACACTATTATCTACAAATTTTTTTCCCTTGACTTCTAGCATTTTGAGCAACCTCAGAAGAAAAAAATTTTGCCAAGACTAGAAAATCGTGAGTTTTTATTTGAAGATGAGGCTGCATTCACACTTTGCATAATTTATTTATTTATTTATTTATTGGTCTTTTTGAGACAGGGTCTCCCTGTAGCCCCAGCTGTCCTGGAACTCACTATGTAGATCAGGCTTAAACATAACACAAAATGCTTTTGTGTGCTTCCCAAACACAGCTCTGCTTGTCAGGGCCACTGACTGGAAAGACCCAGTGTGTTTTTCTGAGGTTCCTTCCTGGTGTTGTTTTTGTTTGCTTCTTTGTTAAAAGACAATGTCTGGCTCTTCCTGGATAATAACATTCCCAGACCCTGGCATCCCCGATGACACAGATCTGTTCAGACACAGGGATGCATGACAAAAATATGGGCATTGCTACTGAATCCACTGAAAGACCCAGTTTACCTCAGGGGTGACTGTTTCCTGAGCCACCATATCTGTAGATTTTAAAATTCCCTTCTGCAACTTATATAATTTGCATTTACATTTCATATTATCTTTCCAGTCTTCCTAGGGACTCCAGAGTCCTACAATATTTCGACATGCTATGAGTACTGATGGATAAGCAGATGCTGTTCCTCGTTCTGATTTTGAAGAAAATGTACCATGAAGTTGCATTCTGTCCCCTTGTGCATACCGTCCAGTGGGGGTTTCCATGTGGTCTTGGCTGGAGCCCCATTTCCTCTCAGAGATCCTTTATTTTTAAGTGTGAAAACAATAACAGTTAAAAAGCCAGCTCCCTGGTGTACATACAACTTTCTGGCTAATTTGCTAATTAGTAAAAACAGGATTTGTACTTTAATACACATCTTATATGCAAAAGGATAATTTGTATATGTTAAGCCACCAACATAAGAAATGCATTTCACAAAGAACCCTGTTTAGATAGTATGATACAATTATGGTTATGCATGATGTCTAAAACTGTATCTAATGAAATCCCCATAAGATAATGGAAACCTAAATATGCTAGGAAAAAAAAAATCTCTCAAATGTTCGTTGACGGAAATGCTAAGCTCTTTGGAAGCACATCTAAAGAAGCAGACCAAGAAAGAGATATGTTACCTAGATGGTGTGTTGCCTTATCCAATATAACATGATACACAAAGAACAAAATTGGCTTGAACAACAGACATACCAACTGCCTCTCCACAATGACCAGAGTTGTATTTATAAACAACGGACCATAAAATACTTAAGCATCCTTTAATAGCACCAAGGAACAGGTAAACCTGGTTTTACCTAGAACTAAGTCTAGACATAGGCAACCTTTTCTGTGAGTCAAAGAGGCCATGTACTCTCATTTGTAGGACAAGTTTCCTGTTCTCTGTTCTGCATGAGACTCTGGGACTCCACTATGCTTATGACCAAAATGTGCAAAAGTTCTGGTGCATTGTACTGGGAAAAACTACACAAGTAGCAAATGTATTTAGAGAAATTTGTGCTGACAGGGGTAGACCAAGTCAACTGAAACAGAAAAAAAAAAAAAAAAGACTTATCAAGGTGGTGTTTCTGCTGGAGTTAGGCAGTGAGATAAACAGGACATACACAAAAAGCCTTCATTCTCCTGCTCTCTCCTTGGATTTTTTTTTCCAACTCTTACTCAATTCTTAGATTCAATCTTATCATCTTTATTTCAGTTTCAAACAAAGGAATAAGCTTTTAAAACATTCTATGAGCCAAACTCTACAAAGCATTTATTTGATGCCAAGGTCAAAATGACCCTGGTAGAATTGTTTATCTCAGTCACTAAAAGACTGAAAATTACAGAGATGGTATACACGCAGCTGAAGGATAAGTAGTGGACAAAAATATCCGATACCATGTTGGTATTGTCACAGCAAAAAGATAAAATTTCATTTCAGCATACAACTCTGTCCTCAGTCAGACCCAATAGAGGTATGGTCTGCAGAAAGACTGTTCATCCTAACAAGAAATTATCTCAGTTCCTTCTGCCAAAGACCCTGGGAAATGGCAGGGGAAACAAGGTTGTACCTAACACCAAAAAGAGTTAAAGTTTCTAAGATGGTCAAAAGCTGGGGCTCCATCTGATGCACATGCTGAATTTTTACTTTATTATGGGGGCTTATTGACAAGGGTTTACAAATTGATTAAAAAGTTTTTGAAAAATAGAGCTGGGCGTGGTGGTGCACACCTTTAATCCCAGCCCTTGGGAGGTAGAGGCAGGCAGATCTCTTTGAGCTTGAAGCCAGCCTGGTCTACATAGTGAGTTCCAGGACAGCTGGGAGTATAAGGAGACCCTGTCTCAAAAAGACAAAAAAAAAAAAAAGGTTTCGAAAAATAAAATTATTTAGAGGTATGGAAGATATTCAGGTTAGGAGAATGAAGTGTTTAGAAAGGTTAGTTTAGCCTATAGGAGAGATAAGAGCAACCACTTACCTATAGAAAGCTTTATATGCTTTGAACTACACAAGTGAAGGTAGCCAATAACCAAGAATTTGATGGAATAAAAGTTTCCATGGAATTTCTCAGTATCTACCCTGTATTTGGTTGTCTAAGAAACAGATCTCCATTTAGTGAAAAGTGACATTTACTGTGTGTGAATAAAGCAAGTGCAATCAGATACATGGGTATCCCTGGCACACCCAGCTCTGCCTTTAGGGCATGTTTGCAGAGTAGTTAGAGGGGACCATGTCTTGCCTCTAAGCTCTGCACAGCTGGCTGTGGTATCTCCTGCTGACCTAGGTTAAAAGCAGTCTTGAGCAAAAGCTGTCTGCAGAAAATCACAGGTTCATACCTGGTGCATGACTGCACTGAGATTCAGAAGGAACCAGTCCTCTGGGACAAAGCAGATGGCCTTCCCTCTGTGCCTCAGGGGTTCCTAGCACTGGAAGCAGCCTGCTACCTAATTGGCTCTCCCTGACCTGACATCTTCTCAGAAGGCTAGAGGCCCACCAAGTTGGAAGGGAGGACTAGGAGGCAGGAAGGAAAACAGGAATTTCAGAAGAAAAACAAGAAGTCATAGGGGCAGCCTGTAGTTAGGAAATCTCTAAAGAAAATTTCAAAATTCAAGTTTGGGGCATATTTTGTTTTATTTGCTCAGTTTGAGATTTACAATGAAGAAATTAGATACATGTTATACAAAGTGAGCAATTAGGGGCTGGAGAGATAGCTCAGTGGTTAAGAGCACCAGTTGCTCTTGCAGAAGACCCAGGTTCAGATCCCAGCACACACATGGCGGCTAACAACTGTCCATAACTCCAGATCCAGGGGATCCGAGGCTTTCTTCTGACCTCCATAGACATTGCATGACATGGGTGCACTTACATATATACAAACAATACACTCATACTCATAAAATAAAGATAAATAAATAACAAAGTGAGCAATTGAAATCATTTACTTGAAACATTTCCAAAATAAGAAAATATTACTAATATATGAGTTTTCATTTACTAAATCAAAATTACTTCTTAAAGTTTGACTTCATAGGTAGCAATCAGCTTTCAATATGTTCAACTTCGCATTTAAGTAATATTTCTTTTATAAATAAAAATTTTAATTGCACAATATTTTTTGTTTTGCTCTTTGCAGTCCAAGGCATCAAACTTAAGGGCTTCCTGTATCAAGCCCTCTACCACTGAGCTGCATCTACAACCCCAATGTGAGATGTATATGTGTGTGTCTGTGTATAGTGATTAATTCAAAGTAAACAGCATACCCATTACCCATGCTTCTATCATTTATGGTGGGTGCATTCAAATTCTTTTAAGTATTCTGAGCTATGTAGTACAAAATTGTTACTTATATTCACCCTACTGTGCCACAGAACACCAGAACTTATTCCTCCTATCAAATGGTATTGTACTGGTTGCTAGACGGCCCACTTCATCATTCATGCTCTTTCCCTAGTGTCTGGTAACCACTATGCCCTCAGCATCTATGAAATGAACATTTTAAAATTTCACTTATGAAGGAGCTCATGCAGTATTCTTTCTGTATTTGACTAATTTCACTTAACATGATATCCTCCAGTTCATCCTTGTTCTTATTCTCTTCCTTTACATGAAATTTCCTTTCTGCCTATGTTTTCTGTTTGACTAAAGATTCCATTTCTTCGTGCAGGAATACATGCAACTGCAACTTCACTAAGGCATGCATTGAACTTGTCACACTAAACACTTACTTTCAGATATTCTGAAGACTCAGAGAATTAGAAAACAAGAAGTAGGTGATACATCCAAAAGTCAACTGATCCGACCACAGCATATAAGAACAATATGTGCTTAGTGTTAGAGATACTACAAGGCTAAGAGTGCTGGGAAAGAAAGGGAGATGCAGTCTTGAAACACTGGAGTGCTAAGAGGATGACGATTAATGGGGACACAAAACATAAAGTGATATATTAACCTTGGGACCTAGAGAAAGAAGTCTAAAAACAGTCCTCACAGCAAGCAAGACTGACTGGTCAGGTTTTAAAAAAGCTACCAAAGAAAATACATAACACAATTTCTAGTGAGTTCAAAAATGGAATCAATGGATGTTGGGTGGTCAAGAACAGAAATGTCTCTAAAGAGAAATGATTTTAAAAGAAATACCCCTGACTGCATGTCTTCCTCTAGGTACCATATTAATATTTTCTTTCACTCACAATATTATTTCAAGTCATTTGTGGTAACTGTCTCCAATTCTTACTGCTTCATGGAGGACCTGTTAGTGTCAAGGTGTTACATAGCCTCCGTATGGCTGCATCAGCTCTCGGCCCTCACTTTCCTCGACCTACCAATAACATCATTTCCATTATGGTAACTGTCTCCAATTCTTACTGCTTCATGGAGGACCTGTTAGTGTCAAGATGTTACGTAGCCTCCGTATGGCTGCATCAGCTCTCGGCCCTCACTTTCCTCGGCCTACCAATAACATCATTTCCATTCTTTTAAAACATTCCCTCAGTTAGCTATGAAGATAACATGTTTGTGATTATCTCACATAATAAAGGCCATTTATAGTAAGGTAACAAACTCATTTTATACCTAATGAAGAAAAGTGGAAAGATTTCTCTTGATGATATAAAATAAAAAAAAACAATGTCCACTTTCATCACTTTTAT
>NW_008352270.1:4214486-4235116 GCF_000622305.1 Nannospalax galili | reverse complement strand
AACCATCATGATCTGAGCTCTGTTTCAATAACAAGGGAAGAATAGAGATCCTGTTCTTCAGTAGAAACAATGCTTAGGAGACAGAATGTCTTTCCATAATAATGTGCTTGCTTTCTAATCCATTTAAGATTATTCTGTTATCTCTGGAAACTCTTCTTTGCAAGTCTCAGAGCATTAGAGAAGGAGTATATACAACATTAGACAAAAAAACAGGAGGTAGCCCATGCCTTGGATATTCCATTCATGCCATTCTAGAAGCTCAGCAATGACTTGAAAAGCTATGTAAGAGGCATGGGGGGATGCGCCTTTCTTGAAAACACTTGAAAATTTGTTTTTCAAATTAAAATTTCCCAATTATAGAAATCATAGACAGACTCCAAAGAATCAAAACTAAATCAATGCCATTAAAAGAAATCCAAATAAGGTGGGGAACAGCAGAAAATCTCTTACGTATTTATATGAGATTAGTACTTACACTACAGGCAATATAAATAATTCATACTACATTTTTTAAGGGTTGTGTTTCTCTGGGGACAGTTCTCACCATTCAGTCAATCCTTTCCTGTTAAAAATTCTGCTATCCTTGGGGGCTGGAGAGATGGCTCAGCAGTTAAGAACACTGGTTGTCATTCTGGAGGCAAGACATTCAATCTAAATGAGAAGGAAAAGCAGGGTGATGATAGAGGAGGGAAGGTTTGAGATGGCTCAGCAGCTAAAAGCATTGGCTGCTCTTGCAGAAGCCCCAGGTTTGATCCCCAGCACCTACATGGTGGCTAACAACCATCTGAAACTCCAGTACCAGGGGATCCGATATCCCTTTCTGACCCCCTTGGGCATTGCATGACATGGGTACGCTTACCTACATGCAGGCAATATTTCCATACACATAAAATAAAATAAAAAAAATAAAGAAAATATTTTTTAAAAATTCTGGTATCCACTGACAGCATCTTCACTGTGATCATTCAGGCATCTGAAGGAAAAAAAAATGTGTTGCTTCTTTTCCATTAAAACTCTGTGTAGGCTAGTATCTTTTCCAAAGAATTTGGCTATCCATAACCAAGCACTTTGTAGCATCTCTTGTAATCACAGATGCCATGGTTAGGTGGAAAGAACATAGATTTTGGAGTCTCAACTTCAAGGTTTAAATTTTTTATACCAGCTGGGAATCTTAGCCATTCAATGCCAAGATATGTCATCCTCACTGGTAAAATGGGGAAACAAGCACTTTATTCCTTGCTATGGTTTGGACAAGTGTTCACCAAGGGCTCGTGTGTTAAAGGTTTGATACCTAGCCTTTGGCACTACTGTGAGGTGGTGAAACCTTTAGGAGGGGAAACCTCAAAGAGGACTGTGGGACTCTGGCCTCCCCCTTTCTTTTCATGTCCTGGAGATGAGGTAAACAGTTCCATCAGGCATTCTTGCCATGATGTATGGTCTCACCACAGTCCCAAAAGCAGCAAGGACAACTGACTGTGGCCTGAAACCTCCAAAGCTGTGAGTCAAAACAGATCTACCTTCTATATAAACTGATTATATCATGTACTTGATACATGAAGGCTAACACATTCTTTATGGCCACTGTGAGGAGAAAACAAAGAAAAGCCCCTGGCAGACTTGCAACATTGCACAAATGCTATTCAAACAAACATGAAACTTCAGAGACTGTCAAAGTACCGCAGATACGGCATGGAATGACAAGGTCAGGTACAGGCCATGGAGCTCTCTAGACAATGCTATTACAAAACTTTAAGAATGACAGTTTTCCTAAATTCTAACAAGAAGGTTTAGGGATTTGGTGAGCCCCCTCATTAACAGGGATCAAGCTGAGGGAAATGGCAGCTTATAAAGCAGCTGTGGAAGGGTCATGTGAGTTGAGCAAGAGTTGAAGTGGGGGCACCTTGGCCTCCTTCCAGCCTTGGTTTCGCTGGGATTTTTTCTTTCTCACAGGTTGAAGCCCAACCGTCCCTGGATAATTAATTTACAAGCTGGAGAACAGGACTGTGCGTGATATTTATTTGCATTCCTCACATGCCTAGTGCTGGGCTCCACACATAGTACAGGCTCAATAAATATTAATTGATTGAGAAAAGCTGTAATAAGTGTCAGTCTCCTGGAGGTTTGCTCAGCATGAGTAGAAAGGATTTATGTGAAAAGAAATAACTAAATTGCCTGCATTCAACATAAACATTATTAAATCCAATTTGTGTTTGAAAAAGATGTTGACACTCATTTTTACGTGTCTTGGGAATGCTTCCAAATTAAATGTATTCTGGATTTAAAAAAAAAAAAAAAAGAACCAGCTAACAACAATTAAGAAAATGCTGGATATGTAAAATTAGCAGGGTCTATTCATCCTTTCTTAGCCGTAGCTGAAGTGCTTCTAGAGAGTGAAGCCCTATTCTGTCTTGGAAGCTTGTTTTAATCATAAAACCAAGGGATTCTTGATGACTATTTTAAACTATTATCTCTGGGCCTTGGGGGAAGGCAATGGTAGGCCATTATAATGCTTTGCTCAGTATGTACTGAATGCTAAGCAGCTACTCAGGTATAAAGAGGAACAAAAATGAAAAAACTCACAAAACCTGCTTCTGATGGAAAACAAGCTTTTTCAAAGGCTTCAGTTGTAGAATGGTACATGCATAATCCCTGATTGTTACTCCTGACATAAGGATATTAAAATTTCATCACTAATTAAAAGTGCCAAGTACATAGTATATACCAAATCTCCTTACCTATAGTGAGTCATGCATCATGTAACACCATTTCAGTCAATGACAGATCACACATAAACAGCGGTCCCATAAGACTTAAGGGAATGCTGTGCATGACTATAATTCTGCCGTATATCCAAGTCTATAATCCTAGCACTTAGGAGGCTGAGGCAAAAGGATTGCAAGTTCAAGGTCAGCCCAGGATACATAGTGAGACATACTTGGTCTCAAAGGGGCAGGGGGAATAAAAAGATGAGGAGAGTCCTGGCTTGGAGATTTACTTGGCGGCCTTGGTAAAGGCACAATGAACCCACAGGATTATCACCTCAAGCCTTGTGAGCACACTCCAAGGTGCCCTGACCCACACATCAAGTTGCCCCACCCAGTGAATTCCCCGTTTCTTTGTTCTCACTGTACAAACCCTGCCCAGTCCCTCGTGGTGCGGTCTCAGTGATGGCTGGCCTCACCTTTAAGGTGATTGGCTACAGTGGCACCTGTGGAGCGTGGTAATTGGTACCTATTCCCTAAAAAGCCTGCTGCACTTCCCAATAAACTTTAGCTTTGCATCACAGAACCTGGTCTCTGGTGTCTGCATATCATCCGACGGACACCGTCGCCTCAGCCCCGATACCCGAGGACCCCCGATATAGCAACAAAAAGATTCCTATTTAAGCCGGGCATGGTGGCGCATGCCTTTAATCCCAGCACTCAGGAAGCAGAGGCAGGCAGAACTCTGTGAGTTCAAGGCCAGCCTGGTCTACATAGTGAGTTTCAGGACAGCTGGGGCTACAGGGAGATAAAAAAAAAAAAAAAAAAAAAAAAAAAAAAGATTTGTATTTAACATAGCCTTTGTGATGTCATAAAGCCATGCATCACTTGCACATATGGCAGGGCTGGTGTAAGCAAGCCTACTGTTTTGCCTGTCATATGATTATACATAATATGTGAGGTTGACAAATGATGCTGGTAGAGGTTCACGTACTATATCACATTTATTAGTTTATAGTGCACCTCTTCTTCCTACCCTTTTTTTTCTTCTTTTGTGCTGCTGGCCACTGAACTCAGGGCCTCCTGCATGGTTTTTTGAAAATTTTTTTTTTTTTTTTTTTTTTTTTTTTTTTTAGTGTGGGGCCCAAGAAATGGCTCAGGTTAAGAGCACTTGCTGTTCTCACAAAGGACCCAGATTTGGTTCCTAGCATCCATATGACAGCTAGCAACCATCTGAAACTCCAGTTCCAAGGGATCTAACACCCTCTTCTGGCCTCCACAGGCACTGCATGCATGTAGTGCACTTACATACAGGCAAACACTCATACACATAAAAATACAAATAATATGAAACAGTGTACTGTGTTTGGTAGGCAGCCTCCACATACAAGCTTGTGCTTACTGAATCACTTGATTGTATCAAGAGGCCACACTGATAATCTGTGTTGTATAGGTTTCTACAAGCACAATCTATGTGCAATCTATGATTTTCGCACAATGATGCATCTCTCAGAATACATCCCATTATTATATAAGGCATGAATGTCATCTCATGAGTCAACTATTGCCATTATTTTTTCAGATAAGGAAGTTGAAGCTTTGGGTAGGAATGACCCTGCATAGACTTTAAGCCAAGGACCTCTGATTCTAAGTCCTGGGATCTTTCCCCAGGACCAGGCTGCTTCTAGTCAGTCAGACTCCATGTAAAAATAGAAGACAGACAGACATAGAGAAAACACAAATTGAGAGGGGCCAATTTCAGGGCACAGAAGAAAATCTTGGAGTTAACAGAAACCACACACGCACACACACACACGTGAAGACACCCACCCCCTAGTGTCACATAGTGTCACATGATGCCAATCATGACATTTTCTGATCCTCAAACTGTTACCTCACCTACTCGTTCTGCATCATCACTCCAATGTGTAATAAACATTCCAATAACAAGAGCAAAGTGTGCTTCTTCCTGCATCATCCATGCACCTGTTAATGGTACCAGCATTCACACCAATAGCATCTTTCAGATGCCTGGATGTCACTGCATCAATTTCTGCTTAAATGACCCTTCCTTGGAGAAGCCACTTCTGACAGACCTATCCAGAAGGATGTCCCTGCACACTCTATCCCTGATCTCCTTTATCTTCCATCGCTGCTACTGGTTTGAATGCTGGCATTTTCTTGTGCACATCATCGTTCTGCTCCCAGAGCCCACGAGGGCAAGGATGCTGTTGTTTTAACTTCTGCATTCCCAGTTGGGGGAGCAGCTGCTGGGATGAGAGGGGTAAACAATTGTTGAATGAATAAATGTATGAGATTGGAGTTGTGGTCCAAGGTCAAGGGTAAAGAACCTATTTATCCACCTACAGGATTTTCCTGCATGGGCTTCAGCCTCTGTTCCACTTCTGATGTTTCCCCAACCATCAGAACTGCCTAAAAAAATTGCCTAAGAACTTTCAAGGCCATTCATGCTAAGAGAAGAAAGTAGAATGCATTTCAAGCACAAGGTTGGTCAATTAACTGTAGGATATAATTTATATAAACTAGAGAATAGACAGAATAAATAAGATTATTCATAGTTTTATAGCTCTCATAATAAAAATAGAACAATACAAAAATGACACATTTTTTCTTGCATAAATCTTCACCACATTGACCTTCACTGTATTCATCAAGTTTTCTGAAGAGCTATTTTTACTTAAGATTCCTTGTGCATTGTAAAAAGAATACAGAGTTATAAGGAAAGTGATTACAGATGTTAAAGTAGCTCTATATATCACAAAAGGAAATAATTTAAAATATGAATAATTATACGGTTGCCTATTTTACAGAACATTTACTAATGTATTGGAAGCTTTTTAGTGTTATTATTTAGCTGTTCATGGATACATGCATTCTATTGGTACTATTTTATAAAATGTAGATTTAATGTGTCTATGAAAGATAGATTTTATTTACTATGCCTGCATATGAGATAATTCTCTACATAAATCAAACTTTTTTTTGCTTAATATCCAAATTCATTTTTCCTTATAATATGAAACCATTCAAGAAGTTTCCATTAAAAATGAAAAACAGCATCACATCTCACAGTGGATACAGAAGAAACTGGAAACCAAGGGTGAACGTAATTCTTGTGTGAACTAATCATGTCACACAATGATTGGGAAATGGAGGTGGAGGCCTTTAAGGGCCAATAATGGTGGTGAGCATTACAAGCAACTTACTACAGTAATAAATAACACAGTGATGAACAAAAGAACAGGAGAAAATCATTACAGCCTGCATTTTCACACCATGTCTGTAGCAACATCTTGTGGAAACCTCCCCTCACTTTACCTACCGACCCTTCTAGCACCAGACTGAGAAACAGGAAACATGTGGAGGGGGGATTTTCTTTCTGGAAGATGCTTCATCACTTCTCTAGGGAAAGTATGGCAGTATCTTAGTATCTTTGGCATAATTCAGCACCTGAGTTCCCAGGTTAGATGGCCACTGACCAGAGGGTGTCCAAGTTATACTTTACTGTTTGCCTCTAGGCCCTCTCCCACGCACCTTAGGTCTGTCTGGTGCTTGTTTTTGGTTGTGGCTGTGGCCAGGCCTACGTGGTCTGAAACTCCCCTTTACAGTATGTCTCTTAATAACGGCAGGTAAGCCTGCTCTAAGAGCACACCAGTGGAGCCAAAAATCACAGAGCCCATTAACCTCCAGGGCAGCTTTCTGTCCAAGGAGACAGGGGCTCAGGCTTCTCCCCACTGGTCCTTAGGTATTCACCATGCTCCAGAGTAGAATGGGCCCAACGCATCCACGGGGGAAGCTCAACAACACAAAGATGTGCATGGGCTTTTCTTACTTTTTTCTTCTCAGTCCCTCACTTAGTGGGGGTCTGAAGTAGATGAACTCTAAGGTTTCTACAAATTCTATGTAACAGAAACACACAGATGCCGACACATAGGCACCAAACTACTATCCCCAACCTCACAAGGCTTCTAAGAACTTTCAAAATGGGCACAGTTGGTCAAAACCATTTGCTGACTGCCTACATTATTATTAATCTTTCTGTTGTTGTTGTTGTTTGAAATGGGATCCAGGGCTTTTGCACATACTAGACAAGTGGTCTACCACTGGGCTACATCCCCAGCCCTGGCGACTGCCTATAAGTGGCAGACATGATGCCAGATGCTTCATATGGAGGTGGCAGCATAAACAAGTCCCTGCTCCCACTGAGCTTAAGGCTGGTTGAGAGAGACATAACAAACAGTATATCAGAGACAAGTACTTCACACATACCAAGTACCACAGGAGTACTGGATGCTCTGAAAGAACAATAAAAGCAGATCTAAAACTAGTCTTGGATTGTGGGTAAAGGCCTAGAAAGTCTCCCTGCTGAAGTCATTTTTTAAGACCTCAGGGAAAGGGGTAGATGAAGAGAAATGGGAAGCACTTACAGGCAGAAAGATTATCCCTTGAGATGAGTTGGATCAGGAAAGAGCTAGCACCTCCATGGTGTTAGGAAAATCAGTCCTTCTAACTTTAATATGAAGAATCTAACTTGCCAGAAATTAACTCTGAAAGTTTATAGTTGGTTTCTACAATGTGCAGGTGGGGAGAGAATGATAAGACTGTCATAGACATTCCTGATACTCATTGGTCAAGAACACTTACAGTGATCGATGCTCTGTCCCCACAGGCAGCTGTCTTAGACTGTGCTATGTCACAACCTTTTCCTGACTACTCTGCTCTCTCTCCCTCTGACTTGTAGATTTGGAGTTGAGGTAGAAGCCCCTCTTTTTTCCTACCTCTCCACCTCCATCCACCAAACTGTTATAACCAAGTTTCCAAACCTTATCTTCTTTCTGTTCTGTCTCTATCCTTCTTGCCATGTACTTTATCTGTTACAACAGTTTCGTGTGGTTCCACACCGTTTGTCTGTTCTCTGCTACTGCATTTTCTATCAAAACAAATCCAATATTCTTGATGATCTGTTTCGGTGCTTTTCCAGTTTCAAATCCTTTATCTCAGTTTTTCTTAACTGGGGCAATTTACTACTACTCCACAAGGGGACATCTGTCAATATCTCAGTTTTTTAAAAATTGTTTTAGCAAATGTATGCATGCATTTAGTCTGGTCCAGAAATTGTTTTAGGGAAATTGATAGGGGCTGGAGAGATGGCTCAGCGATTAAGAGCACCAGCTGCTCTTGCAAAGGACTCAGGTTCAATTCCCAGCACCCACAAGGAGGCTAACTCCAGCTTCAGGGGACTCCAACACCCTCTTCTGACTTTTGCAGGCATTGCACGACATGGTGTACTTACACACATGCAGGCAATACACTCATATACATTAAAAAATAGTGAAAAAAATTTAAAACAACAAAGATTCATTTATATGAGTGCATATCTATCTGCATGAAGTGCATATTCATTTATATGTGTACACATATATCTGCATGAAGAGATGAGTGCATTTCTAGAGACTGATGAATCAGTAAAAAAGACTGGAAACACCCATTCACAGATACTAGTTGATTCAATTATAGAACCCTCAAGGATGGATGTACCCAATTCTTAAGTAAAATTACTGACCATGTATTTGTAGACCTCCTACTCCCATCAAATAGTATGTACCAACTTTTTGAAAATAGTTAATATTCAGAAAAATAAACTGTGAAGTTAAAAGGAATATTGTATATAAGGAAAGAAAATTCTAGATTGGAATAGTTATGATTATAGACTAGATTTCTTTGAAAATACCTTGTTCAGTGGATTTGGCTTATACAATTATAAAGCAAAATTAATTTTTTTGGCCTTTTAGAGAGAGGGTCTCCCTGTAGCCCCAGCTGACCTGGAACTCACTATGTAGATCGGGATGGCCCTGAACTCAGAGATCTGCCTGCCTCTGTCTCCCAAGTGCTGGAATTAAAGGCATGCACCACCATGCCTGTGAAAAATTAATTTTTAAAGAGTAATGCCTAAAAATCTTAAATAAGCCCAAACAAATTAAACTAAATGTGTATACATTTGGATGCCTACACTTCTCCAAATGATGCTAAAATACTGAATTTTAGTCTGCATGCTTCTAAAAGAATCCACATAAAAGACAAATAGAGAAAGCATCAACTCCTAAATGCCACTGTGTTGTTGGTGGCAATGTTGGGTGTTGTTTTCTGAGACTGTTTCTTGTGTATTTTGGGGACAGATGAAAAAGAAACGTCATGAAATATCCTATTTATACCCTTTACATTGTTATTTACTGGGATTCTCAACATGAGAGAAGAGGGAGGATACAACAGAAGAAATAAAGGAAGCTACACTGGTCACATGTTGAGAAAATCTTTAATGTCTTTGGTTAGGTTTGTTCCTAGATGATTTTTTGAGGCTATTATTAATGAGAGAGTTTCCATGAACTCTTTCTCTGATTGTTTGTTATTGGTATATAGAAAGGCTACTGATTTTTGTAGATTGATTTTGTAACCTGCCACTTTACTAAACATGTTGATCATTTCTAGAAGTTTTCTGGTGGAATTTTTGGGGTCTCTTATGTATAACTGAAAAGAGGGATAGTTTGACCTCTTCTTTTCCAATTAGTACCTCTTTAATTTTCTTGTCTTGTTGCTCTAGCAAGAGTGTCAAGCATTGTATTGAAGAGGAGTAGGGATAGTAGACAGCCTTGTCTGGTTCCTGATTCCAATGGGAATGCTTCTAGTTTTTCTCCATTTAGAATGATGTTGGCTGTGGGTTTGTTGTACATAGTTTTAATTATGCTGACGTATGTTCCCTCCAGTCCAATTCCCTCTAAGACTTTTGTCATAAACGCATGTTGGATTTTGTCAAAGGCCTTTTATACATTTATTGAGATGATCATGTGATTTTTGTCTTTAAGTCCAATTACATGATTTATTACATTTATTGATTTACATATATTGAACTATTTCTGCACCTCTGGGATAAAGACAACTTGATCATGATGGATGATCTTTTTGGTACGTGTTTGTACGTGGTTCGAGAGTATTTGGGGGGTAATCAACTTAAAGTCCACTCAATGGGAGGGAACTCATGTGTGGTACCATAACTATAGCCAAATGCACATGGCTGGAGACCTCATAATACTAGGGAAAAGCATACATCTGTCACATCCTAAGACATACATAATTTCTTACTGTATGCTGAATATGTATCTTTATATTTGCAGATAAGTATACCTGACACCACTCATCCAAAAAGCTTCTTTTTGCAACAAACGTAAACTATTACAGAGTTCCACAAATGGTCAAACAGAGAATAAGTGTCTGTGAGATGCCCAGTCCTAAGTAACACATATACAATGGAACCTCTACACCTAAGGCTCATGGAACATAGCAGAACAGGCGGTAGAGAGAATACTAAAGCATCTTTCAACTCTCACCAGTGAAGCTTCCTCATGCAACAGAGGGCAATAAACACAGAAGGCCACAACTAGTCAAAATGTAGAGAGTAAGACACAGAAGAGAGTATGTCACTGGATAGGACTCCTATATTAAACCTCATCTACTCAGGGCTCAGGGACCATTGTGGAAGAAGAGCAGAATGACGATTGCAAGAGCCAGGGGTGGTGGATGATCACAAGAAAACTGAATTTTCCAGGCTTCTGGGAACTTGGTCATATGAACTTACAGAAATGGTGACAATATGCCCAAGACCCATGCAAACTCAAGCCAAATAAAAACCCAGCATAGAACTGAGGAAATGAGCAAGAAGTCTTAACCTTAGCTGAGGAACTATGGACTGATCACTGCTGGGTGAGGAACAATTGGTCTTCTTTAAGGGAGTGATGCTAGGTAGGCTGACCAGGCTCCAGTGGATGAACTTACACCAAGGACATATGGAGGCACAAACTTGACTCAATAGACCTTAACATATATGACATAATGCATGAAATCTGAGGGTGGAGTGCTGCAGATAGGGGAGGGTGTCTAAATATGATTAAGATGTATGAAATGCACAAAAATTCAATAAATATACATATTGAAGAAAATAACTATCAGTTAAAAAAGAATTGCTCAATAGCATGAACTTTAAAATCTAGCAAAATAAATATAATTACTCTTTAAGAAATAATTACTCTAGAGACCTTCTGCTAAAAAGAGAAAATTTTGGCTTCCTGGTTATTGCTTGAGAAATCCTATTTCACTTGTAGTGGTACCTTGTGTTATTATGTCTCAAAAATGGATACCATGAAGCTATTTTTTAGAGAGAGACAATTCCCATATATTTATACAAAGCAGCTTACACCTTTAACAACTTAAAATGGGTCAATGATCTGTCATTCTAATTGAACTGCTAAATGGTTTCTTACTTAAGCTACAATTTCAGGATCCCTAAAAATAACTACCTTCAACTAAATTTTAAAAATTTATTTTTTAAAAAAGCTGATTTCACTGAATTAAAACAAATGTTTTTCATGAATTAAAGGTGTTTATTCAACAGAGTCCTCTGATACTTTCTTTGGTTTAAAAAAAATTGTTCTTGGAGTGAAAAGATCATCCTTGTCAATACTTGCCAACTCTGATTTCAACAAAGCAGTCATGTCTACTCCTTCAGTCACCAGTGCTCATTTATTGGAGCCCTGTTACTTGTCAGAATATAGATATGTAGCAGTAAATGCATTAGATAAAAATGTCTGCCCCCTTCTCTTGGGAGATGGAAAGGAGGGTTCTAAAACATCACACACACACACACACACACACACACACACACACACAATCAAATGGCTCTAAGTACAACCAGAGACAGAGAGATGCAGCTTTAAAATATTTCCTAAGAATGCTCACTAAGATATAACCCATGAGTATAGACCTAAAAGAGATAAAGAACTTAGCCATGGGCTTATTCTATAAGAAGAATATTCTAGGTGCAGTTATAGGTCCAAAAGTGGGAAGCATATTCCTGGCATTATTTTGTTGCTGAGAGGCCAGTGAGGAGGAGGCTGGGTGTAGCAAAGGAAATAGTAGCAGGGAAAAAAATCAGCAAGGCAACACAAATCTACGTGCTGTAGGACCTGTGCGTCCCTGCAAAAAGCAGGCTTTATGTTGTGTGAAATGGGAAACAGCCATTGGGAGAAGTGAGGTGGACTCAGACAGGCACAGGAAAGACAAGAGACAAACTGCAAAGCACCTTGAGGCTGATGGAATCACAGAGCTATGCTACAGCAAGAGCAGCCAGGATCAGCTGAGACCAACATGGCCGCTGAAAGGACCACTAACTGCCCTTTGCTGTATTGTAATGGCATCTCCATATCATTAGTTGCTCAAAACTTCCTGTTCCATCAAGTATCTCACACCATGCCATATCCAAAAAGACAGCAAAAGAGAGTACACCCTATTTCTAAAAAATCCCAACCCATTCCTGGACTGCCCTGCCTTTCCTCCATCTTAAGAATGAGCCTTTCCTCCACTGAAGTTTGCTGCTGGAAAATCCTGGAAGCAACTCTTGGCAAAGCACACACTCAACCCTTAAGTGTACGTTTTTGTCCTACAATGAACTTTCTCCCAATTACTTGCTTTCTTTCCCTCTGAATTTTCTATGATGAAGATAAGAATGAGGAAACACTAGACAGAGGTCTCAATCTGGTCTGTCTTTGAGACCTCCTTAGTTCTCACCCTAAGGAACTGTCAGCAGAAGAATGGATGGCCTAACAATTACCACTGGAAAGAACTTAAGGGCAGAAAGAGAAGCCATTGTCTCTATCAATGGGAGGACCTGATTGGACTTTGAATTAGGATGTCAAGTTAGAAATTGTAAGAAGTTACCACATTTTAAATATATTTTGAAAATTCCTAGTATTTCTTTAGAGACATGGGTCTGCAACCCAAGAGCAAAGAACAGAGCAAAGCAAAGCTCTAAAGATTTTGGCCTTAGCAACAGAAAAAAACAGAGCTCCCATTAATGACATAAAAACAGCTGCAGCTGAACCCTTATTTGAGAATAAAGATGAAAGGTTTGTTTAAGTCAAGGTGGCCTCTAGACAGAGGCATTCAGAGTCCTCAATGATCAGGCAGTGAAAATGAAGTTCAAGTGCAAGGCTACAGCTCTAAATATCAGAGTTGTCAGTATGTAAATGGTATCTACAGGGATGAATTTGGTGGGACCATCAAAAGAAGTACACTGGGACACTTCAGTAGTTCAGTGTGAGCAAAATGAATTAGTAAAGACAAATCCAGAAAAGCCAAGAAACATGGCTCTTGGAAGCTCAGCAAGGCAAATGTTTCTGGGAGCAGGAAACCTGCTACTGCATCAAAATCAATTGCTGCTGCAGTTATCACACTGGGGTCACAGTCTGTGGTCCAACAAGCCAGGTTCATCCACCTGTGCTCTCATAAGACAATTAAAAGAGCCAAAAGCAGAAAAAGGAGTTTGATTCAATGTGTCAAGATTGGGAAGAGGGACAAAGAGATTCAGTGACATTCCCACCCCCAAGTTCATCTCCAGGGTCCTAACATGAGGGGAAAGCTTAAGTAGAAGCTAAGTCATTTGCACAACCAAGCAGTCTGGCTAGAGTGTGGTCTTGCCCAATACTGTCTCTCCTTCAAGGCCATCTGAGAAGTTGCAAGTCTTTCTCCAAGAGAGAAGTTCCTACTCTGGCTATGAGCTCTTCCCCTGGCTTCACTCAAGGTTTCAACCTCTTCTTCCTCCAGCAGAAGTTTCATGGGGAAAATTCTAATTTCTCGGGGTTCATTGTTTCAATAATCTGATAGCCAAAAGAAAGTGGCACAAGTAGTTTTTTGGATTATCTACATTCCTGCCAGGCAGGCTGGCTATACTAATAGATTAAGAAAACTGGCAACTGAGTACTTTGAGGCTCTTCTTCACATGATTTCTTCACACAGTTTCATGACCACATTGAACATCCACCTTACAACCTGTGCGTTTTTTTTCACCCAGTAACGTCTCTGTTAAAAATGAGGCCATGGCCACACACTTTGGCCTGAGAGTCTCCAAAGGAGGCTTTCATGATCCCAGAGTCATGTGACAATAGACCCAAATGATAAACTGAAAGAATAGTCTCCAAATTTAAAAAGATTTATTGAGATTTATATATTATTTGACTAAGACCCAGCATCTTATTTCAAGGGCTGGGTCTAAGTGAAAAGTCTGAAATGAATGAGACTTTATATAGAGACATGGAGCTCCCCATTAAGGTACAGTTCAAGCAATCATTAACACTGCCTCCTAATGTCTTCCTGAAATAAGAGGAGGAAGAAACAGAAGATCCGTAGCCCAAGAAGATAGTGAGTCTCACCCATGCAATGGTGCAGAGTTCATGCACAGCATGGTGATGCAAGTGGGTGGAGTATTAATATTCTCATCCTGAGAGGTATTTCCCATGTCTAATTGTAATTAAGGCCTGCTCAATGGGAGGGAACTCATGTGTGGTACTGTAAATATAGTCAGATACACAGTCATAGATCCTAGAGAAAAACCTACTGTTGTCACATCCCTATACCAACATAATTTCTTACTGTATTTATATATACACAACTATACCTCTTACTCCTCATCAAAGAAGCTTCTTTACTTGCAACAGATGAAGACTATTAGAGAGTTCCAGAATGGGTCAAACATAAAGAATAAATATCTGTGAGGCGCTCAACCCTAAGTGACATATCTTCAGTTCAACCTCTACACTTAGGATGAATGCATCTCTTATCTCTCACCAGAGAAGTTTCCTTATGAGCAGATGGTGATTAACACAAAAATCCACAATTGGCCATTGTGCAGAGAACAAGAGATCACAGAGTACTTATTCTTGAATAGCATACCTATGTCAAACCTCTGCCTCCCAAGTCTCAGGGAACACTGTGGAAGAGGAGATGGAAAGATCGCAAGAGCCAGACGTGGCAGATGACCACAAGGAAACAGTCTTCCAGACAGCTGATTAGTTAATCATAGGAACTCTCAACAATAGTGACAGCATGCACAAGTCCTACACAAGCCCAAACCAGATAAAATCCCAGCTTAGACACCGGGAAGTAGGGGAGAAATCCTAACACAACCTAAAGAACTTTTGGCAATTGATGTCTGCTGAGAGGGAAAGAAAATATTTTGCAGGGATGACTGGGACTCTCGGTGGGCCCAGTGGATGGCGATACTGATGGATATCTATAGACTGACACATAATTAAATACATTAAATTGGGTGAGGGGCAGATGTGGCCAGGGAACAGACTCAATACCATCAAACTATATTGTATGAAAATCACAAAAATTCAATTAAAAAAACTTCCCTTTGTGGTCATTAGAGGACACAAAAATCATGACAAGGACAAATTGCATGACTTGTGGTCTCAAGCCTTCCCAGAATTAAAGTCATTTTATGATGCACTCTCAGTGTGATCCTGAATTTGATTATAAGCAACTGGGAATACGAGGTTCAAACTGCCCATGTAAAGACTGTTTATGAACTCCAAAAATATAGCATGAAAATCCACTCTTCCATTGCATTTCAAACAGTCTTAGTGTTGCACCTCACCTCCTTGGATTGCAGTTGAATTATTACCAGTCAGCTTTGAATCAAAGGCTTTTCAGCTTCATCTATATTACAGAATGTTCCAATGATAAAAAGCAAATCGTATTAAAAGTGGCATTTGTTTAGGGAGTCCCACACCTAGAAATAAGACTGTATCAGAGACTCATGTAGAGCTCTTCACTAAACTCATATCTGAGATTCTTGGTTTTTACTATAGAAGGGTCTTCTAGACCCTTCTATTGAAGTCACAGGTACAGAATCTGTGTTAAGCAATTTCTCTGAGCCAGACACCAGTCTAAACAGTTTATGTGTATGATCTCATTAATCTCACAGAGACTTCATGAGCTGGATACATCATATGGATGAGGAAAACCAAGATTTAAAAAGATTAAGTGATTTGCCCAAGTTCCACAATAACTAAAACCACCAGAGACAGAAACAGAACCCAGGCTTTCAACTTCCAGAGTCCTGGTTCTCAGGGAACATGTTTCCTCTCCTGCTGAGATGGGTCTTATAGTGAGAGGCAGTACTTTATTCTTATAGCTTCAAACTCTGCAACCAGGCTACAGAGTAACTGAGATGTTCTATGACTAACTTCCTGCTCCTGTTATTCCTTAATTTTGTAAATATGAACGTATCTTCAAATATACATTGCCAGGCATGATGCCACACACCTTTAATCCTAGCACTTGGGAGGAAGAGGGAGGTGGATCTATGTGAGTTCAAGGCCACCTTGGTCTATGTAGTGAGTTCCAGGGCAGCTAAGGCTACAGCAAGCCCTTGAGTCAAAAAAAACAAAACAAAATTTTTTTTAATCATGTATGTAGATACTATACATTCACATATATGTATATTATACAAATATAATTTTTATATATATCATATATTAAGTGACAGAGCTGTCAATAGGCAAACAGAATTACTAATACCATTAATAATCTTAGTAATATCCCCTAAGTTACTTCCGTATCTATTTCTTCTGATGGAACTAGATGGAACCTTCTATACCTATTATGACTTCTTTTCTTGCATGGACATAACAATTTTAGAAAGAATTGGTATATTCACTCCAATAGCTCCAACCTCCCAATTTGAATACTTGTGTTTTTCCAAGCCCTTTAATTATCCCAATCTTATCTGACACACCTGCCAGACAAAGTTTCCTGAACTTTTCTGCTGAGATGGGCATGATGATGTGTACTTCAGGGGTCTGAAGAGTTTTTTTCAATCAGAACTGTGAACATTCACAGCCTTCTAAGACTTTATCTTGAAAACAAAGGCATGCCAGCTGGGTGTGGTGGTGCATGCCTATAATCCCAGCATTCCAGAGGCTGAGGCAGCAACAAGATTGAAAGTTCAAGGTCAGCCTGGGCAATGCATCAAGACCCTGTCTCAAAACAACAAGACTGCATGTCCATTTTACATCTGGTGACTTTGTCCCAGGTTTTAGTGTTAAAAAGAATATTTTACATTACTGGATTTTGGGTTGAATGAGAATAAAGACCTTATCTTTTTGTTCTTTACTGTACCATGCTTACTCCTTTCCCAACAATTTATTGAATAGGTAAATAAGTAATATTTGTGTCTGCAGGTTGGGCTCCACTGCAGCATCTTTTCTCTGGAAATGAGGTTGAAAGAACAGCTTCCATGAGGATGTGACTCTTCACATGGGGTTTGACACAGGACCAAGGTCCCATTTGCCAAACAAATCACATCTGAGTTTGACCACAGGATATGGAACGTAACTTGGCCAGGAGCCAAGACAGTCATGCAAACATCTAGAAGCTCCTTCTGAAGGAAGCCTGTAGACTGGACGAGGGTCTCATAGACCAAGCCCTAGTTATTACAGATGTCCTGTTAAGTGCAACTTTCCTATGTATGTAATTTTGTCATTAATTGGTGTTACTTTCAATAAACTCAAAAGCATGTTGAATATATTAGAGAAGCCCCATTTTAGGAAGACAAGAAAAATCAGATGAAATGAAAACTCCTTGTGAAGCGCAAATATGCTAGCAGCCTGCAACTGGGCACTATTACCTTTCTTCCCTCAAGCCCAGCATAATCCTGCCTTGGGTGCAGAAGCACAATACAATTCAATGGACAAGAACAGAAGCAACTTGAAAGAGTGTGGGAGACAGGCTTGAGCCTAGGGTGAAAGTCTTATTGACAGCCATACAGCAGGCCTGAGGCAATGGCCTGACTGCTGGAGCCACAAGGAACACCTTATCCCAAATTCCAACACTTAGATATTGCAACAGTCAGGGTCATGTGGTTTCCAGGAATCCAGGCTCTGTAATCTGAAACCCATTATGTTAATGAGGCATCCTACCTGCTATTCTGTGATAGGATGTTAAGTCTGTTATGCTAATAGGGCGTGAAGACTGTTATGCTAATAAGGTATCCTACTTGCTGTACTGTGATAGGATGCTAAACCTGTTATGCTAATGAGGTATCCTACTTGCTGTGCTGTGATTGGACCACTATCCTTATATAAGCTTGTACCTTCCTGCAATAACACAGACCTGTGTCACTGAACCTGGTCTCCTGTGTCTGAATGCAGCTCTGCTGACACAGTCTCCTCACCAGCCCTGGGGTCCGGGATCGGGCAGGAGGCAGGAGTGGCAACAACAGGAGGCAGCACAGGGCAAGCAGAAGAGCTGCCTCAGCACCAGGCGAGCAGAAGGGCAGCCTCAGCCCAGGGCAGGCAGAAAAGCACCCTCAGCCCAGGGTGAGCAGAGGAGCAGCCTCGACACCTGTGAGAACAAAGGAGTGGCACCCACGAGAATAGAGTAGTGGCTACCACTGGCAGTGACCACAGAAGAGGAAAAAGAATGGAGTTCTAGCTCTCAGACATAATTGTAATGCAGTCTCTAGAAATTCCTCATTCTTTAGTCTGCTGCCTCCATTTATGAACCAGACTGTTTCCCTGCTGCCCAAGACAGTTTGTTTTCAAGCAAAGCATTAGTCTTGTCCCAGATAAATGAAAAGCACTAAATATATACATACACATGAGGAAGGAGGGCAGAAGAGGTTTTACTGCAAAGCAAACGGTTTACTGCAAAGCAAACTGACAAATGCTTAGCAAGAAGTGTTTGCCTGGTGTTCCCAGTTACCACAGAGCTGCTTCCTGCCCCTTGTGGACTTTCGAGCTCATCCCCTTGGGTTGGGAGAGAACAACAACAACAAAAAAAATGCAACTCAACACTCCAAGAAGTAACACACATTTGTGAAAATACGTTTTTATAAAAAGAATATAGCAGATTATTATTAGGTAAATTTCCTAGAAATTGCTGGATTTTCAGGGTGCACTTCAAATATATATAATTTCTACATCATCTGTGTTAGGCTTAAAATTGCAACTGAAGTACTTGAAAAGGTGACAGTGGAAGTTATTTGGGAGGAAAATGGAATCTAATTCTTCCCCAAGTCATTTCTCGTTCCTAGAAATGGTTTTGCAATGTCATAATCATTCAGTTGCAAGCTTGGTCATTGAGGAACATTGGTAGCTACAGATAATCTAAATATAAAATACTCCCCAAGTTTCTGCTTTCCTATCCTGAGTACCACAGGCCATAGAAGCAAAAGCTGAGCATTTCTGCTCACACGAGCTACCGATCAGGTCAGAGGACGGAGCATATTTCAAACTACGTAGTCATTGGGAATAATTGAGAAAGGCCAAATTTTGTGGCAACAACACATTGAAACTAAGAAAATTTTTTAAAAAAATTAAGAGTACTCGTGAATGGCAGATAATAAATGCCTCAGAAAATGAGAAATAACAAAGGGGTCTCCAAAGAGCTTGTTAGGTGAGCTGGGGAATGCAAGCTTAAAGTGGCAAGTACAGAAGGGCAGAAGTCTCATTTCTGGGAAGATGGACTACTTTGGCAAAATACCTAAATGATTAAGTGCACTCTACAAAACCTTTACACTCAAGAATAACAGTTGACCAAGCTATCTGGTCTGTGGCCACTTCATACTCAGACATCCCACCAGTAGTTCACATCAACAGCACACAGCGTGTAAATGCTTCTACAAGAAAGTTGCTCCCACACACTGACCTGCCCTCCACTTCTTGGAATGCTAGCCTCCTCAAGAATGGAGTGTTCAACACAACACTCAAGAATTCAGTGACTATGGGGGATGTGGTGCCAAAGAGAACGTTCATCTTAGAAGTGAAATGGTTTGTTCTTCCACTTCCAGCACTGTCATCTAAGTTCCTACCTATGCAGGTATAGTTTGAACATTCCCGATTTAATGGAATTATTGCCAGAAAACTCTGTAAGATGTGTCCTTCCATATGTAAAAGGCAGAAAATAACTCATCCATATGATAATAACATTGCTGACCACAGTGGCTCTTTGCTCTGCATTTGCCTTAGGGCTCACTGAGAGCATGAGATTCATGTTTATATTTTCTTCTCTGCAGTTACTGCTCTCTGCCAGGGGATGGCTCAGCAGGTAAAGGGACTTGCCACCAAGCTTGAGGACCCGGGTTCAAGCCCTGGAACTCACATGGTGGAAGAAGAGAGCCCACTTTGGAAAGTTGTCCTGTGATCTCCACTCGCATGTGTGGTGCACATACACATACACACAAAATAAAACTGTAATATTTTTTAAGTGGTTATTAAGATACTGTTTTCTTGGGGCTAAAGAGATGGATCAGTGGTTAAGAGCACTGGCTGCACCTACATGGCAGCTAACAACAGTCCATAACTCCAGTTTCAGGGGCTCTGATGCCCTCTTCTGGCCCCTGAGGGCACTGCACAACACAGGTGCACTTACACACATGAAGACAATACATTTTCATACACCTAAAATAAAAATAAATAACATACTGCTTTCTCTTATTTCCCCCTTATTTTCTATTTTACTTTCCATCCCCTTCAATCAGACTTCTGCCCTCCACTCTGTCCTATTGATAAAGTCACGAGTATCTTCTAAATGTCAAACCAGGGTCTGCCCAAGGTCTGTACCGCACCCACATTTTTCTTCTCTTGCACTTTTTCTGGATAAGCTGAGCTGATCCCATGATTTCAAAGACCTGCATGATAGACAGATGACAAGACCTGGATCTGTTCTCTATTAAAGATGTAACTTTCAATTGTTTCCAGAACATTTCCTCCCTCTGTCCACCACATAGTTCATGTATAAAACTGAGTTCATGCCATTTCTCCTGTTCCTAAACTTACTCCTTTTTTTTTTGCTTCCTTAGGGGGAAAAATGATGATCCTTGACTCCAGTCTCCTGAAAACTTCAAATCTACTAAAATGTCAAGTGCCATCCTTTTCACCTGAAAACCATCTCTTGAAGTGGGTCACTGCTCACAGCATACTGTTATTGCTTTACCTCAGAGTCCAAACTGCTAAAGCTGCAGAATAAGTTGCCTCAGGGTACTTGTGTTGCAGTTCAGATTCCAGATTCATATTT
>NW_008352270.1:4188584-4214198 GCF_000622305.1 Nannospalax galili | reverse complement strand
ATAACAGGCACATGCCACCACACGTGGCTTTTTTTTTTTCCCATGGGTTCTGGGGATGGAACTCAGATCCTCACACTTACATTGCCCTTTACCAACTAAGTCATGTCCCCAGCCTGCACATCACAGCTTCTTGAACTATGGGTCATGACTCCACATGGGAGTCACATAACTGAATGCAGGGTGGGAGTTGAAAAAAAAATGGCAACAGTAAAAGGTTTCTGACTGCACAGTGTCCAAAACTTAATTCGAAATTAAATGTGTGATGACTCTGCGGTGTTTCTGGCAGGGCTGGCTCATGGTGCATTGTGGGACTCCACTGCAGCTCTAGTTCTGAACACATAACCTGCCAACTCGGCAACTGCGCATGCATCAGGTACCATAACTTGAGTGAGCTCCCTCTGCCTGCAACACTTCAGCTCAGATTTAAAGCTACCGATGCTATGAACTGGAGTGCTTTACTGTACATACCAAGTTTTCTCCTCTTACATGAACATAATGCTATAAGTTATGGAAAACAAAGACTGAACATTTTCATACCATCATTCCTCAGCATGTAAGAATCAGTGTTGTTTCAGATTAGTATTGTATTAAAATGTTTTATTCATAAAACTGCTATTTGAATTGATGGTTAGAGTTTCATTTAAAAAATCATTACATCATGGTTGGAGAGATGGATTGGTGGCTAACTCCAGTTCTAGGGAATCCAATGCTCTTTTCTGACCTCTGCAGGCATTGCATGACATGGATACACTTACATACATTCAGGCAACACATTCATACACATAAAATTAGAAAATAATAAATAAAACATAAAAAAATCATTACAGACAATCTGGCTTGGGATTAGGACAGAATTTCTAGTAATTTCTGAAATGGCCCTAAACGTGCTTTGGCCATTTTGTACTATGTATATGAAGTGGTTTTCTCAGCATTGATGATTATAAAGTCAAAACATTAGTCAACTCTGAAATACATTGAAGATGCTCTAAGTCTTATAGTATAAAACATTCAGCTAAGATTTATTTTTTACATAAAAATAAGGACATCCATCTTATTAACATGTAAATTCATTTTTTCTCTTTAATACATAGTATAAAACAATTGTTTTAAATTTCAGTAAATGATTTATATTTTTAATGTATATACATTTATACATGGGGATCACATAAAAATTTCTCAAGTAAAAAGTGGATCCACCTCTTAATGGTTCCCTGCATCCTAGTAGCACCTCAGACTGGAGACTAAGCCTTCACATGGGCCTTGGGTGACATTCAAGATTGAAACTACAGCAATGGTAAAAGCAGAGCAGGTAGAAAACATGAGAGAAGGACTGAGCTGCTTGTCCTCTCAGGATTGGTGATCATACTCCTCCACCATGGATTCCCAGGCAAAGTCTCAACTCCATCTCAGGCACAGGCCACCCAGCATCCTTTGCTGAAGACTGGCCCTACAAGGCTAGATGACATTTTATGGTGTCCTGATGATACCATGGTTCTGTGAGCAGCTAGCTTCAAAAGGTGAAGGGCTAAGAAAAACTCATTTGATAAGAAACACGGTGTCATGGATCATATTGAAATGGATGGAGCATTTGATCTTGAAAAAGTTCAGAGAACCCTCCAAGCCAAATGGAATTTCCTAAAATGTTGATCCAACTTTAAAATTGGCCAAAAGCCATTTAACTTTAGCTTGGCAGGGAACATTTGCATTTAACTAGGGAGCGAGAACCAAAGCTTTCCAGAAATAATTTAAGCCACAGAAAAGCAAATCAGCAGCCCACGTTTAACTGTAGGGGCTGAGAGCAACAATGGACTAGTTCCTCGCACGTTTAGCAACACAGCTCCAAAGAGCAACAACAACCCAGAAAAACTGTATGAAATATTTTAACTGCTTCCCTGATCACCATTTTTACTTCTTATAGGGAGTACATTCCCAATAGCATCTAAATCATTGTTTCCTTTCTCTAATCAAGTTTAATCACCACTTCTGCATGATTAAATCATTGCAACTATTTAACCACAAAGTAAAAGGACAAATGGAAATGAGTGAGTTAAAATATTCATACAGACTCCCAAGTCTTCCACCAAAGAACATTTATATATGCAATAATCTTGTGTGAAAATATTTATGAGTGCAATTTTTCTTCCCAAGACTAATTCAGAACTCATTGTTACGTAGTCTTTCTAGTCAACTTAGGCTTTTACCACCAAATTCCTATTACCCCAAACACAGATGCCAGATCACCTAGCCTTATCACAGAAAGCACTAGCCATGTCTCAAGCCAGACTGCCTAGCATCCCAGCAGTCTCGTTGTCACTTTGGAACATACACATCTCTTAAGGTCCATAAATCAAAAGATAACACTGGGGTTTCATGTAGTTTTCCAGTCTCCTGCATGACATCAGGCCCAGCACATGACATCCTAGACATCCGCTGTCTGCTTGGGCTGCTACAAAGAAAAAATGACTGAAGCAACAAGAAACGCATTTCTCAGAGTTCTGACATGGAAAGTCCAAGATCAAGGTGTCAACCAACTCTAGGTCAGGATCCATTTCTGGCTTGCAGAAGGCCACCATCTCCATGGGTTCTCACATGTTCTTCTTCCTCTCATCACCCTAATAACATCATCTGAACATTACTATCCCTCAAAAGCCCTACCTCCCAATGCCATCACACTGGGCTATGAATTTCAGTATATGAAGTTGAAGGTGATGCAACTATTCAAATCGATAACACACAGAAATGACCCCGGATCATCCACTGATGGGGTCTTACCTTCCCCATCAATCTTACTCCTCATGGTTGGCTAGTTTATCTGCCTTTTTCTACACCTAGGTCCCTGTCCTAAGCTGCCTAGGACCCCACATCCTGCCTTCCTGCAGCAGGTTCGCCTCCTGTGCCTATAACCTGACCCCCAGTTTGATGGAGGTAGGCCTGCACTGGACTAACTAGCTTAGAGTCTGAGTTTGGTGCCGAGGCCCCATCACTGTGCTCTCAACAATGATAGTCATGATGAGCCTGAAAATTCCTTCCCCAAAGGGCTTCTGAAGTGGGGCTCTGAAGTGGATTCCCTGTTTTCTTTTTATTTTGCTCAAAAGGCAGGAACTGATCCCCAGTCTGCCACCTCCCCTGGCTTTGGCTTCTCTGAGCTCCCTGAAGTCAACCAGGAGCTTCATGTCCAAGTTCTGAGTCATCAATATACCTATCTCTAAAGGAATAGTTTTTTTTTAATGTGGTAAAATACATAGCGCATACAGTATCCAACTGTAACCATTTGAAAAGTGTCATTAATTGGTATTAAATATATCCACAATGTTGCACATATCTCACCAACATCCAGAGCACTTTCATTTCACAGAGCTAAGCTTGCATTAAACCCAAACTGCTTTCATTAAGCACAAACACATTTTCTCTTATATGCAGATCCTAGACTTACAATTATGTATGTGTTTTATAAAAAATAGACTATACAACGGAATGCAGATTTATTGACAATTTTTTCTTTTTAATAATAGTGATTTTTACAAGGGTAAAGTGATAGTTCCCTTAGTTATGAATTTCATTTCCATGATTATCAGTGATACTGAGCATTTTCCCATAAACCCAGTGTCCATTCGTATGTTTTTCTTTCCAGAAGTGTCTATGTAGGTCTTCTGTCTACTTTTTTTTCTTTTTTAAAATTATAAATATTGGAACAAAATATTAAATAGTGATTTCCTTTGGCTAGTGGGATTCTAGATGATTTCTGTGATTTTTCTCCCATTAATTTTATTTGGCTTTAAGTCTCAAAGTTTAGATGATGATGAATGTCCATAGTTTTTATCTGTATTTAGAAATTTTAAAAGGATGCCCACAGTCACCACTTCCATGCAGCTTTATGCCGATATCATGGAGTGCATTAAAGTGAGAAAATGGAAACTATAAGAATTAGAAGGAAACAAATTCATTATTCACTGGTGATCTGATTTGTGGATAAATTCCAGAATATTTATAGTGAATTGCTGGTACCTTATAAGGGAGTAATCAAAAATGTCGGAGTAGAAAATTCTAGTGTGTTCCTATATAATAGCAATAATCAGAAAACAGAATTATAGAAAAATCATTCTCCATCTTAATCCCTTCAGTTAGCTTGTAATAAATCTCCTAGGAATGCATGCACTCTCTACATAGAAAGCTGTAAAGCTTATAAAGAAATCCCAGATAAATAAGCAGAAGGCTATATGGAGAAACATTACCAGCAAAAATACTTTTCTGATTGGAGATACGCTCAGTGATTGTCTCCTCCATCAGCATGCATGAGATCCTAGGTCTGATCAATGTTGATCATTAATCAACAAATCGATTGATTAGCAAAGTTTTATTTTAAAAATACCTATTTGCCCTAAAGAAATATGTTTTTACTTAAATATCACTATATAAAACATGGCCCCACCAGGCTCCAATTTAATAGTTCTAAGCAAATAGTCACACAGATGGCCCTGGTTAAACTGAACAGGTCACAAAACCAAACTAAAAGACATGGTTCTGGGAAAGGTACTGGTAGTGTTCTAGTTTGTTTCTCCACTGCCCTGACAAAATGCTCTGATCAATACCAACTTGGGGAGGAAAGGGTTTATTCAGCTTACCTCTCCTGGGTCACAGTTCATCAGAGAGCCCAAGGTAGGAATTCAGGGCAGAAACCTGGAGGCAAGACTTGAAGCACAGGCCATGGAAGAATGTTGCTTACTGGCTTGCAACCCTGGCCCAAGCTCAGCCTACTTTCTTATACAACATAGGCCCACCTGCCCAGGGGTGGCACCACCCACAGTGGACTGGGCCCTCCCACATCATTCAATAATCAAGAGGATGTCCCACAGAAATGGCCACAGGCCAGTCCAATAGAGAAAATTCACCAAATTAGGCTCCCTCTACCCAGGTGTGTCAAGTTAACAACTAAAGCTATGCAGCACAGGCAGGGATGGGGTGGGGTGGTAGAAATGGAAAGGAGCTAGGAGAAGGCAGCAGGGAGATCTAACATGGAGATAATCAGAATCCATTGACAAATAACAAAATAAGTCAATTATAAAGAAGGGGGAGCCGAAGAGGTGGCTCAGCAGTTAAGAGCACTGGCTGCTCTTGCAGAAGACCAGGGCTCAATTCCCAGCACCCACACAGCAGCTAACAACCATCTGTAACTCCAGTTCCAGGCACTCCAACACCCTTTTCAGTCCACCTTAGGCACTGTATGACATGGGTGCCCTTACATACATGCACATAAAATAAAAATAAAAATAAAAAATTTAAAAAAAAGAAAATAAGAAACAAGCCTGGATCAACCCATTCATTTTAAAGAACACAAATATCTGTGAAGGATATCTATCATCTATCTATCTATCTATCTATCTATCTATCTATCTATCTATCTATCTAAACATATATATGTATTATATATGTCCTTTTTAAGGAGAAAAGAGTCCCTCTTGCATAATCTTTACCCCAGAATTACGATGCAAGCTGAGCCAGTTTCATGTGGTCCCAAGCTCCTCCTAATTCACTGTGTCTGGGATCAGCAGACGATGCTTGCATAGCACCTGCTCTGATACTCCACAGCCCTGCTCTCCCTCTCAACCCCAGCTTCCTTGCATATGTTTTCTTTTCCTTTCAGCAGAAACAAAGAGGAAATTACAACCATTATGAATGCTGTCTATCATCTGCCTTACAGATAGATTTAACTTTGACACCAGACCAAAGCAATTTAAGTCACACATGTGAAGAGTCAAGAATTGGAGATTTCTAAGGTAAACTTTTTCCCTTCATCGGGGTCAGCTCAGGTTCCAATAGTCTTAGAAAAGCAAATGTCTTAAGTGTTCCTTTTTCACTCTGCGCCAATGAAAATCAGACCACTGAATCACAGCTGTGTTACCAGATCATGATGGTTGGAGGGTCCGAGTGAGTGCTTGGTTGCTTGGGTCACTTAAGCTTTGTAGCCCCACCCTTGAGGCAGAGTCAATGATTGTCAGGGGAAGTTTACAAGTGAATCTAGGAAACCAGTCATGAGCCAGAGTGAAACGATTCAGTATCGCCAGCAACATGGAAGGGACGTAATGAGAGTGGAGGAGGTAAAAAAGATGAAACCACACGTAGTATTTAGTATCACATCATGGTTGGTCTGCCATTTGCTTTGATTCATTGTTTTGTTGTTTTGAAATAGAGTATCCTATAGCCCAGGCTGGCTTCAAGCTCATTATATAGTCAAAATGACCTTGAACTCCTGATCTCCTGCCTCTACTTCCTGAGTTCTGGGATAACACATATGTATAACAATGCCCAGCTTATGGGGTACTGGGGCTCAAACTCAGGGCCTCATGAATGCTAAGCAAGCATTCTACCAACTGAGTTATACCTCCAGTCCCTATTCTTTCCTTTTATTATTATTATTTTTTAATTTTATGTGTATGAGTGTATTGCCTGCAATGTGTAAGTGCACCCATGTTCTACAATGCCCATGGAGGTCAGAAGACAGTGCTGGATCCCCAGGAACTAAAATTACAGACAATTGTTAGCCATCATGTGGGTGCTGGGAATTGAACCTGGGTCCTCTGCAAAGCAATCAGGGCTCTTAACTGCCGAGCCATCTCTCCAGGCCCTATTATTACAATTTTTCAAGGACAGATTCTCATGCTGCCAAAGCTGGCCTTAGCTCTTCCGGCTTCCACCTTTTAAGAGTTGAGATTATAGGTGTGTGCCACTATACTTGGACTTGTTCCCATTTTCTTTATATAACAGGCTCTGCAGAATCCTATGGTGATAATTTACATCACAATATTTTGTTATACACACACACACACACACATGTGCGTGAGTGCAGGTTTGAACTTGTATTCAAAAATCCTAGAGAGGAACAGTAGGAATGAAACAGAAAAGCACCCATGGGAATTCTAACACTACTAAAGATAAATATTAGAAGGAAGCTAATGGAAGAAATTAGCTCATTATAAACAGTGCCAGGATAGAAGCTGCCAAGGCAGAGGAGTCCTCAGGAGTTGGGGGACTCACCGAACCATAAGAAGACTCTACACCCAGCCCTTTGCTTTATGCTCATAGAGAGAGCATGTGTTTTTAGAAACTGCCATTTAATCTGAAGTTATAGCTCTGTTATAATAATCTGGACTAATGACTTTTAATTAACCCTAACAAAACCATGTGTTCTTTTGTCTTGTGATCAGAGCACCTGATCTTGTTTCCTTAGCAACCTCAATTTAGCACTCCATCCAAAAAGGTAATGAATGAATAAATAAATAAATGTGGGTATGCTTGAAAAATAAATTAGCAAAGTGCTGAAAGGTGGCCACCCATCTCCATCACACACAGTGTAGATTGGGAGGGACACGTGACCTTGGATGAATGAGGTAGTCTAGAACAAGATGTGAAAAGGCCGGTGGTCTGTTAAGATTAGGGTGGAGGCAAGCTTGTGCTTCCCCAATTGAAGCTGGAGAAACCATTTTGAATAAAATTATGGGTAGGGCCTGACTGGGGACACAGTGCCAGAAACATATTTCCAGAGACAGTTCCAGGAGATAGACAATTCTGAGAGACATCTGGGGGAATGAGCATCCTTCAAGTTTAAGCTGATGTTATAGACCCACTCTTAAAAACTAAATTTAAGAGTCAGGCTTTTTGGTCAGATGACTGTAATGTCAGCATAGTGACACTGCAATTCCTGAGGACTTTTTATCACATTTATTTGTGTGTGTGTGTGTGTGTGTGTGCACGTGTGTATGCCACAGCACATGTGTTGACCAAAGAACAACCCTCTGGAGTCAGTCCTTCCCTTCCACCATCCTTCCCAGGATCCAACTCAGGTTGTCAGGCTTGGCAGTAAGTGCCTTTACCCTCTGAGCCATCTCCCTGGCCCTCCTGAAAACTTTTCAAGTCCCTTTTCCACAGACATGCAGGTTGAATCACAAGTGAGTAAATGGAATGTACCTCTTATTCCAAAATGTGCCCAGAAAGATGCCAGGCAGAACACCTGATGGGCTGCTGAGTGCTTGAGCTCGCAGGGGCAAAGCACAGTGACAGAGGGAACGTGGCTTACAAAGGCCACCCTCTTGAGCATCTTTGCCTGTTGTTCCCAATTATATTTGCAGTGCCAGAAACCCAAATGGAAAACCATAGGGGAAAAGCCACAGGAAAGGGAAAAATTTGTTCAAGAGACAAAACGAAGACTTTAACAGGAAGACGTGGCATTGTACAATGGGACTGAGACACAGCATTTGAATTTTACAGATGGAAACTGCACTCTAAACACTGCCAACTTGACACAGTGCCCATCTCTTCCCCACGTCAAAACTTCTGTGGCAGATGGCAAGGTGAAAAATGACCCAGAAATGTCAGTTCTTTTTGTCTTATAATAAAAGGAGGCTATCGAAACACACAGAACAGTAGAGTAAAAAGCACAGAAGGAAACTTGCTGCCAGCCGTACTCTGCAGGAACAGAGCCACATTTACTGGTTCCCCGAAGTGAGTCTTCCAAGGTGATGGCGTCTACTCAGTAGAATGATTTAAAGGAAAAACGTTCCTAACGTGCAGTTTGTTTGTTCTATGCAATTGTGAAAAAGACATGAGCGCTCAGAAAAGTGGGCGCCGATCTCCCTCCCCTGGAGCTGGCAGCCCTTCTGAGAAGAACAATCCTTAACACATCATCATGTGCCCTCAGAAACTCATGTTTAGTGCCAAGATAGAGGTAACGTTTGTGTTGTTTCCTTGTTTTTGCAAATGGTTCGACCTACAATTCTTCCTCTGTACCTTACTTTTTCCCACGTACATATTGAAGGTATTGTTCATCCATTCATTCAAACACTTCTCCATTCATGATCCAGATACTTGGTACAGCGGGAAACAAATATCCTTGCTCTGAAGGACCTTTCATGTAGTAGAGGAAATCATAAATCAGTGAGCATATATATATATATATATATACTAAGTCAGATTCTATTAGGCATTATTTAACAAATTAAAGCTAGCACTAAAAGACAGAAATATTTTTATTTTTAATTTTTATTATTATTTTATGTGTATGAGTGTATTGCTTGCATGTATGTGAGTGCACCCATGTCGTGCAATGCCACGGAGGTCAGAAGAAGGCTTTGGATTCCCCTGGAACTGGAGTTAAGAACGGTTCATAGCCGCCATGCGGGTGCTGGGACTAGAACCCGGGTCCTCTGCAAGTGCAGTCAGTGCTCTTAACTGCTGAGCCATCTCTCCATCTCCGAGAGAAATATTTTAAAGGCATTATGTGTTATATTTTTTTAAATAACCCTAAACATTAATTGAACAGAATGCAAATACAATTTGATAGAACAATAATGACATTTTAGGTGATGTATAAATTCTTTGTTTCTATTACCAGTTATATGACCTAGGACATACATATTTTTTAATTTTAATTGTTGTGTTTTTAATTTTTATTTTTATTTTATGTACATGAGTGTTTTGCCTGTATATATGTAAGTTCACCACATGTGTGTGATGCCCACAGAGCTCAGAAGAGGGTGTCAGATCTCCTGGAAGTGGAGTTATGGACAGTTGTTACACGATGTGTGTATTGGGAACCAAACTCAGGTCCTTTGCAAGAGCAACCAGTGTTCTTAACCGCTGAACCATCTCTCCAGCCCCCAATTTTTAGTTTTTAAAATTTTTCATATGAGTATCTATTGTATGCTGAGTGTATCCCCCACACCCCTCACCCCCCTCTTCACACCCCTTATTAGTTCCCTTTGTTCCTCTAGACAGTTTCTTTTATGCTTTCATGAGTTTATAAATCTTTCAACCACAAATGTGAGAAAATATGCAAGATTTGTCTGGCTGAGACTGACTTCTTTTGCTTAATATGATCCCCTTCAGTTGTCTCCATAGGAACAGTGGTTTTGATGGGAAAGAGAAGAGGTTTTAACCTAGAGACACTTCAGTAATGTCTTCAAGAGACGATCAGGCAGACGTCAGAGGGATATCTGAATATCTCTGATGAGGCAAGTGTGCAGTTGTTGAGGAGAGGCAAGAGGTCACCGTGGCCAGCACAGAGTAACATGGAGAGAAAGAAGTGAGGTCAGGAAATGAGGAACAGCCCCAAATTACATAGACTCTTGTACCTTGTGGCCAAACACTGTTCTGAGTGAGATGGACAGCCACTGGTACATCTAGAGCCTAGGAGGGACCCAGCAGATGCACATTTCAGAATGGCTGCTCTGCCTGCTACTCTGAGAAAAAAACCACAAGGGAAACCCTTGAGGAGACCATCTTCTCCATATCCCAACATAGTTCACCCTGTCTACACTCTGTGCTCATGGTAAAGATGGAACTGTGTTACTCACTAATCAAGTTTTAACAGTCCTTCACACTTTCAAACACATTAAATAACTCTGTGCTTTCCATCATCTATGTAAAAATAGAATCATTTATTTCCAGTGTTTTTTCCTTAGGTCTTATTTTCCACCCTTTAGTCATCTGACTGGCATTCTTTCTGCCCTGTTAAAAGATCCATTGACAGCTGCATTTTTCATGCTTGCAGAACCCACATGCAGGTCATAAATGTTTAACTTGAACGATCACTCTATGGCCATGTCCCCATTAGCAGTTGTCTTAATATGCAATTATTCTGCTGCTGCTCCTACTTGATGATTCACTTTTCCAAAACTGGACATATCTTTAAAACGAAATCATGTTAATTATTCAACACAGTAGCTCAGGCATACAGACAGAAAAAGCTTTCAACTCAAAAGAAAACAAAATAAAACTAAAGACAGTCTCACTAAAAATACAAGCTAATTACAAAGGGATTTGCTGGTTATTGACCACTTTTAGAGAAGATCCACTTTGGGAGGTTGGAGACCCTGGTAAAAGCTCAGGTGCCACTTGTTTTCAGTGCCAATTGGCATTGTGTTTCATTATTGTTTTAATCTTCAACCTTTGGAAAAGAAAGAGGTCTTATAGGTTGGACCATTGGACAATTGTGCCATGTTCTACCTACTACCATTTGGTTAAGTCATTCTTTACATTTAGTAACTATTCTAATCAGCCAGGTGTAAGGTTTCCCAGCACTTGGGAGGTAGAGGTAGAAAGGTCATCTCTGTTTAGACAGCCAGTATGAGGCCAGTCTGGGCTATATAAGCCTTTGTCTCCAAAACCAGATAGATGATAGATGATAGATAGATGATAGATAGATAGATAGATAGATAGATAGATAGATAGATGATAGATAGATAGATAGATAGATTCTAAGATATTTTCTGAAATGAATACATAAATTTAAAAGAAGAGAAGATTTCTTGGGTTATAAAGTCAAACCATCATAATAGTTAGACAAAGTAAGAAAGGATAGGGATCAGGGTACTCACCTAGGAGTCCTAGAACTTTCTTACTAGAAAGTCATATGCAACTTAGATGACTCACTTGGCCTTCTGGGATCTAAGCATTTTGTGAAGAAGAAGTTGACTCCCTGCTGCTTTGAAAACCCGTGCTTAAGGACTGGGGAGGGAGTTATGCTGTTAAAGTGCTTATTTTGCAAGCACAAAGACCTAAGTTCAATCCCCAGAACTCATGTAAAAAAGCAAGGCATACTTGAGTGCTGGGGAGACAGAGACAGACAGATCCTTGAGGCTCTCTGGCCAGCTAGCTTAGCCTACTTGGTGAGCTCCAGGCCAATGAGAGACCCTATTTCAAAAACGAGGTGGATGGTACCTAAGAGATGGCGCCTGAAGCTGACCTCTTACCTACACACACACACACACACACACACACACACACACACACGCATACATGCACATGCATAAAAGTCTTGTGTTTACCAAGTACCACAACTGGTACACGGACATCATCTATGAATTGCCCAGGTCTAAGTGACACACCTATAATGCAACCTCTACACCAAAGGTTCATGGAACATAGAACAGGGATAATGAAGAGGATACCAATGAATCTCTCAGTTATCAATAATGAAGCTCCCTCATTCAGCAGAGGGCCAGGAACACAAAAGGTCACAAATGGCCAAAGCGTAGAGAGCAAGAGTCTGCTGAATGCTGGTCCTTGGACAGAACTCTTTTATTAAATTTCACCCACCCCACCCAAGGCTCAGAGACCATCTCTGAAGAGGGGGCCCAAAGATTGTAAGATCCAGGGAGGAGGTGCATGACCATATGGAAACAGTCCTACAAACTCCTGGGAACCCGCTCATATGATTCTATGGCAATGGTGTCAGCATACACAAGTCCCATGCAAACTCAGGCAGACAATAACCCAGCACAGAACTGGGAAAATGGACATCAGACCCCAATCTTATCTAAAGAATTATTGGCAACTGATTGCTGCTAGATGAAGAAGAGCTGATCTTCCTAAAACAAGGGACTCTTGATAGACTGACTAGACCTCAGGGGATGGACTTGCACTGGGGAACAGCTGAACACACTGACAACACAGTGGGCCTTAACAGGGATGGTATAGTATGTGGGCTTCACTGGGGGGAGGGGGCTATGGGAGGGTACCAGTGGGTATGGGGGTATAAAGATGATTAAGATTGTTTGAGATATTCTGTATAAAATACACAAAGAATTCAATAAAAACAATTTTTTAAAAGTCCTGTGTTTATAGTGAGCACAGTCAGGACATAGAATAGTAATGGCATAAATCATACATGTCATTAAACATAAAGTCATATGGTAGATATGTATAAGGGTTAGCTTTGTGACCTCAACACAACATAGAATCATCTGGGATTGTCTACATTGGGTTGGCCTATGGGCGTGTCTGTGAGGGATTGTCTTAATTGATGTGGGAAGACCTAGTCCAGTAGGTGGCACCATTCCCTAGGTCCTGAATTGTACAGGAGCACAAACAAGTGAGCACGTGTGCATTCATTTCTCTCTGCTCTTGACTGTGGATGTGATGTGACCAGCCATTTAAAGTTCCTGCCTTAACTTCCCCACAATGACAGACTGTAACTTGGAATTATAAGCTGAAATAAGCCCCTTTCTCCCCTAAATTTCTTCTTGTCAGCGTGTTTTTTATCACAACAACAGAAATGAAATTAGAACATATGGTGTTCTAGTTGGATGGCCATGCGTCTCTCCCTATACTGTCTACCATGGGAGAAGTAGGATGTAAGATGCCACAGGTCATGTCTGGAGATCCATCCAAGGTATGTCATTTTCCAGTAACCCCAGTGCATCATTCCATTGCAGACTAGGCAGTGCTGCCCTGTTCACATAGTTCAGTCTTGATATTACGAGTTAGTACGGATCCCACTAATTTACAAAGTCCTGCAACTCTGACACTATATTTTTGCAGACCCTCTGGGATAAGAGGACAGTTCCACAAATGCCCCATTTCCTTCATGCCTGCCTGGAACGAGTTTCTAGATGCCTGCACTCCTCCTGGAAACTATCCAACAGGGATACCTACAACTTTTCTTTCCTGGGTTGTACTAGTTCTCTAGGACAATCCACAGAGCTCAGGAAAGCATTACATTTACAAAGAATTTTATCATAAAAGATACTGAGGAATAGACAAGTAGAAGAGATCTTCAGGCAAGGTGTGAGAAAGGCTGAAAACTCCAATGCCTCCTCCAGGCCCAGACCCTTCCAGCTCATCAGTATGAACCCTACCTGGAAGCTCCCTAGTCTTGCTGTCTCAGACGGAAGTTCACTGTGTATTCATAAATGAATGATGGGATGCCACTGGTGAATTAACTCAATTTCCAGGTCCCCTCCCTTTCCCAGAGGTATTGGGGGAAATGGGTAAAGGTTAAAGCTGATGAATCTTAACTATAACATAGTGCTTAGTCTTTCTGGTCATATGTTAAACAACTGGGTAGCTTAGAGTTATCTGTTTCCATTACCAGAAACTGGGGTACAAGGGAAAGGTCTCATGGATAACACACTCCTACCACTCAGGAAATCCCAAAGGCTTTAGGAGCTTGCCCCAAGAGACAGGGACAAAGATCAAACATTTGTTTTTATCATACCATACAAGGAATCAGAGTTCTGTATGTTGGTGGTCAGTTCTCAGGTCTGAGAACATCCTTAACCATAGGGCATCTTTTCCATGTCGCTCTCTCAGATGGCAAAGAAGGACACTGGAGACAATCTTCTTGTGTGCTCTTTCCAGTAGGCACATGCTGGAGCTGTTGAGATTTTAGCATCAGAGAAATCCTGTTTGCCAAAGAAGCAGTGAGGAAAACTGACCCCTGGGACTCACCCATCCTCAGTGCTCCTACCTCTGTTCTCTAAGAGTTTACATAAATACTGTCAGTTTTGTAACTATTCTCTTGGCTTCATAAATATTTACTTGTTGAATTCTCATTCCACTCTTTGAGGCAGTGGTAACTGTGAAGACCTGAGACTCGGAGGAGTGACATGCACAAGGTCACACACTAAGTGAACGGCAGACCTGAGATACAGATCTGGGGTCTCTACTCTCACCTTTGTGCTCCTGGACTTGATAACTCATGAATGGTGCTGTCGGGGGAGCATTTTCTCTTTCCTCCCTTTGAAAGTACTCTTTTCTCTCTTCCTCTTGGGTCTTTACACCTGAGTGGGAATTGTCTGGTTTAATCCATTTCTATCTTGCAAAGAACTTGCAAGCATTCTAGAACATTTTGGATAGGGATCTTTGGATGTGGTGTCTGATATGAACAAGGAACTTCTCAAAAGTCCTGAAGTCTCCTCTGGATGCACTGGGTATATCTGGCCTACTTAGGGCAATATGTAATTGTGGAGAGGGTGATGACACTTATGATGGATGTTTTGTACATTTGTAAGACTAGACCAAAGAGTACACTTAGGACAGTGACATGCTAAAGAAGTTGTGTCTAGATGCTGCTATATCAAGGGAAGATGGTAGGTGAGCTATTCTTTGCATTCCTATAGATACTGTCTGCTCTCAGGCCTCATGTGATGCTTGTTAAGTGGAAGCTGAGCCAGGATGAGCTGTTTCCAATCATGGCTGACTGAATCAGTGTCCAGTGCTCACTCATGGGAATCTGGGTGTGGGATACAGACACTGCAGTCACTGATCTCTGTTGCTATTTCGGAGTGTCCAATAAGAGAAAGTCTTGTGCATTGATTTATTAATGAATGAGCTATGGACAGGAGTCTTCAGAGAAAACCAGAAGAATTGAGGCCAGCAGTTTGTAGGGATGGCTTAGTACTCTGGGTCTCCCACCTGCATTGAATATACATTTACTCTCTCCAAATAAAGTCACTGCATACTCTACCCCAACAATCCCCAGTAACCCCCTTGCTAGCCAAAGATATCCTCAAACATATCCTGGAACTAAAGATTGTAAACCAATCCAGCCTAGACTAGTTTTTAGGTATATGTGCATTAAGGCAAACTGCACCCAGTGAGTGAACTTTCAGGGAGACGCTCCTATTTACCATCTTATGCCTACACATGGTTGTACATACAATTAAAATCAAATACATCCTGGGAAAGGACACACACAGTGAACAAAGGTTTACATAAGCGAACCTTATCAACTAAACCTTACCCTACCCTTCTACCCTACCCCTTATAACCAAGTCTTCCTTCTAGACCCACAAAGGGACGCCCCCAGGAATAACCAGGGGCTCTTGAGCAAATCCTGTTCAGACTGCTGTATCCTCTCTTCTGTTTTGCTTCTGAATAAAATCCATTGCTACTTTGCTATTTGTGTGTGCTTCTTCATTTCTTTGAACAAGATACCAAGTACCTGGAGCACATGGTCCAGAAAGTGACCACTGGTAACAGTGTGGAGCTGACATTGAAGCAGAGATGTGTCAGACAGGGAGCCAGAGAAGACCCTTGTGTGAAGCCTTCCCACAGTCAGAATACAGTCAGTGGCTCATAAAAAAATTAAAAATTAATGAAAAAACTAAGGCACACGTCTGTGCCTTAGAAAGAAAAAATGTTCATGAATAAGATTTTGACTTGTAACATAGGTAAGTTTGAACTTTCAACATAAAGTCAAAATCCCAATGTTATATTTTGAAGAACATTAAGGAAAAAATGAATCATCTCTCTCAAATTACTACCTCACAAACCTTACGGAAATCTGTTAGTGTCCCTTATTCAATGATATTGTCCCTTTGATCATTAAAGGCATCAAAAGGGACACAAATCGATACAAAGTCACTTGGGGCCACTGAGCACAAAAACGTCACTGTCTTTGAGATCTTTAAGTGTCTCAAGGTCACTTTTCTCAGACCGCACTTCCTAACTGACCATCTTTGGTTCTCCAGAATCACATGACCTTCAGAATTGCCTTGGAATTTTCATGGAAACTTCTTACCATTCATGAAAACAGTGAGAATGAATTTATAAGTTAAGCCTGGGATGCCATCCTGGGTTCCTTAATTTTTCTGATGTCTCCTTTCGATTGATGGCTATTGTCCCACTTTCAGAATTTAACCAGAATCTCCTATTAAGTGTGAAGACTTACATCTCATTCAAAGTCAGCTGAACTTGACAATATTTTCACTCTATAAATTTCCTTCAGTGTACTTGACCCCACATGTAAAGTTTCTGTTTATTTCTTTACATGTTTTCTGTTTCCCCCTTCATGAGGACCCAAGTAGAAGGCAGATACCGTATCTCCCTTGGTACCACTATAGCCTCTTCACCTGGTATAAAGTTTAAACCCTGGTCAGAATTTGATAATTTGATAGGATGAGGATAATTTACTGCTGTAACAAACACATCAAGATGAGAATGGCTCAGATAGAAGCCATTGCAGAGATCATCAGGTGCAGGTGGGGCAGGGGAAGGGGGTTTTGAACAGCAGACTCACTCAGAGATGAACCTGATGATAGTTTTGTCATCTCCATAACATGCTATCCAACTAGTCCCAGTCAGCATCATTTAGCCAGCAGAATGGGAAACAACACAGAGCCAAGACCCTACATTGACAGTAGGCCAGGAAGTGGCTCACATGCACCTGTCAGTCTCCATACTCAGTCACTGGTAGTGCAAGGGAGATATAGATTACTTGTGTGTCCGGGCTGAGGGGGGGACAAGCCACTGGTGAGTGGCTGGCAGGCCACAGATACCTACTGAAGACAAGATAATCAGAGCAGCAAAGAAGGAAGGCAGGCTCTTCCATGACCAAGTAAATGACGCCTCTGCCTATAGAAATAGCTGTTCTGAACCCCTGCCGGTCATCTTCCCATGACTATCCCAATTACCTGAGATGATCAACTTATAAAAAATGTAGTTTTTAGCCCATGGTTTTCCAGGTTTCATGATTTATGTTTTCTGTTACTTCGGGTCCTCTGCAGTGAGGTGGCACATCCTTGTGGCGATCTGGGCCAGAGAAAAGCTTTCATTTCATGGTGAGGAGTGGCCAGGGTCCACTATCTCTTCCAATGACCAGACCTCTGACTAGGCCCGACCTCTTCAACACCTCTACCACCTTCCAACAGTCTCAAGCTGGGGGCCAAGCCTTTAACACCTAGGCTTTGGGGGGACACCTGGCTGTGACACCACACCTTGGACTGCAGGCATGAATGTATGTGTTCTCTGTCTTTCCTCATGTTGCACACTCCATGAGATCCAGAGCTTGTTCTCAAAATCCAACTACTGAAATAAGGTTATGACTATACTCAATATTAAATAAGTGTTTGAGGAGGTGAGCAACGCAAAACCCTACTTTCCAGAACTAGTGAAAGAATAAGAAGCAGGGACACTGGAAGCCCCAGGCAGTTGTAAGAGCTACACTGACCAGAGCTCAGTTTGGGAGGCTCCACATCACAGTATATCCTGAACAGCTGCTAAACGCTGGGGCCAGCACAGGGTGGTTTTATATTCCCTGTGAATAAGGACTAGAAATACTAAATGCTTTGAATCAAGGTCTGCCCAGTCCTTCTGTCCTTAGATATTGGCAAGCAAATGCAGTTCCAGGATGTAGTTCAGTCTGAGATTAACTAGACAAACCCCAATTACCAAAAAAGTGCCTCGTGAAAAAAAGCTTTTTAGCTTTTAAAGTAGTTTTTAATTGATCTGTTTTTAGGCAGTCATGATTTTGAGTTGCCTTGGTAGAAGGGAACAAGAGCTGGTTTTCCCAGCAACCAGAGGCTTGAAAGCAGGTTACTAGTGGATCGTAAGTTAACTGGTGCCAGTCAACTATGTTGTCCTATGTGGGTAAGTTGGAATGGCACCCTTGCACATTGAGTAGGGGCCAGGCTACACCCCACCTGGGTTTCCTAAATGGGCATGTTAGAGAGTGAATGTTATTGTACTGCAAACCTAATCAAGGACAGACTGTAAGCCATTCACAAAAGTCTATATATTTGGGGGACTAGTAGGATAGCTCAGCAGTAAACAGTACTGGTTGCTCTTACAGAAGACCCAGGTTTGAATGCCAGCATCCACATGGTGGCTAACAACCCTCTTACAGAGTTACACTCCAGTTTCAGGAGAGCCCTCTTTTGTCCTCCACCAGCACTGCACAACAGCGGTTCACTTATATACATCCAGGTATAACACTCAAACACATAAGATAAACATAAGTAAATAAATAATGAAAATTAAGTCTATATATTTGGGCCAACAGAGCCAAATGAAGAAAAAAGCTGGATAAGATAGTCTTGCCCTTTAAGGTGGTCCCACTTCAAAATCACAGAGATTTCAGCTACACAGCATCTGAGATGAAACTGTGCTGGACCCATCCACATTTCCCTTCCTCAACTTCCCAGCCCCCTCTCTAGTCACAGCACAGTCCACACACTAAGCACAGAGCTCTATTTTCTGCAAAGTGCTCTCTTCTTTCCCTCATCCTGCTCCTACCCATTGCTCTATCCATGGCTTCACTTAAGATGTTGGTCTGCTTGTTTGTTTGAGAGCGTTTCCTATAGTCCAAGCTGGCCTTGAATTCCTCATCCTCCTGCCTCCACCTCTCAAGTTCTGACATTCCAGGCATGTGGCACCACACTTGGATACTTAGGTTATGCATCCTCTTGATGTTGACTGAGTAAGGACCAGAAGAACTGGTTGGCAACTGCTGAAATCTGTAGGTTCAAAGATTCAGTATTATAAAAAAGATTTTGAGGAGAATTTGGAAAAGCATTCACGTGCATTAAGATGATGATGGAGAATGGTATTTATTGGCATAGAATGAAAGCCATGAAAATTATGCAGGAAAAAGATCAGGGCTAAACAATATTCATAATTGTCAATTTTTGCTTTTTTCAATAAATAGCTAACATGGATATATTGCTCTAGTCATCAAGATTATAGGAGGGAACGTGGTTCTGGTCCATGGAAACTTTTTGTTTGTTAAGGAGGTAGACAAATAAAAGTATCACTAAATGTACAATTTAAAAGTGGTGAAGAAACTAGGAAGCACAATGCAGGATACAGCAGGATACCTATGAAATATTAGCAAAAATTGGAATGGCACCTACTGCTTATTGGCAAGAATTGTGTTATATTTGCATATATATGTGTATATAAGAATAAAGGCTGGAACCCAGCAGTTATTGGTCTTCGATGATCTCACTTTTTTTTCTTTTTAGCACATCATAGCTATTCTGTAATTACTATGTGCATCTTTGGTAATCTGAAAAAGAAAATCTTTTTTTTTTTTTTAAACTTGGCTTGTCCAAATTTGTCCAAATTTGTTTTCTGATCTTAGAGTATGTAGGGATGTATTACTTTGATATATTTGAAAGTAATTGTCAAATGACATGATGGCTCATACCTGAAATCCCAACACTGGGAAACTGAGGCAGGATCACAAGTTTCAAGACAGTCTGAGTTACATACTAAGACCTAATTAAAGGAACAAAACACAAATGAAACATTAAGACTAATAAAGGAAAAAAATAATAGTAAGCTTTGAGAGAAAAAGAGTCAGAGGTCCAAGGTGGCTGGCACTCACACCTGGTAGCTCTTTCTAACTGAGCCTCTGCCAAGGCAAAAGCATCAGCTACATCTCAATATGACAGTCCTTAAAAGGCTATTAAAGTATTCCTTAGTCCTTACAAAGACATACAGAAATTAAATTGTGACATACTTTAGCCTTTGCTATTTATAATTTATCTTCTATTTACAACAGTCTCTAATACTTTTACCAGTTCAGTCTTGAGCTTCTTTCTGAAGCAAGACAGAGGGCCTGCCTACTTCCTGTAGCTGATAGTTTAGAGACCCTCTGATGGTCGTCCCTTCTCCTGACCCCGGCCCGCGCCCTGGGGGCACAGAGTGTAGCCTGGCCTCAGCCTCCAGGGAATATAAAAGATGCTCTCTGGTGCAGCCCATTCAAGAACACTCCAAGTGCTTACTGAAAACAACACAGTTTCTGTGAAAAATGCTTGTGTTTGTTTTTGTAAAAGATGCATACTTATTGTCCTAAGAATTATTAAGAAAAAAACTAAGAAGACAATTCTAAAACACCCCATGATGTTGACACTATTAGTAGTGTGATGAAGGCATGCCTCATTTCTCTCCACGAACACACAGCAATCCACAAATGCAACTTGCAAATGGGCTCATTTGCTTCTTTTTTAAAACAAAAATGAAGAAGCGCATATAGAACATAAATAGATTGGGGTTATAAATCATAAATAGATCGGGGTTATAAATCAGAACCACAAGCTGCTACATGACGGCTTTAGGGATTCAGCCATGTTCTATTCTCTGAGCTAGGTGCTCAGTTTACAAGGAGTGGGCTATATATACACTTATGATCTGTGCACTTTTCTTGGTTCTTATCTTTTCTGTACAAAATTGTTTTCAATTAAGAACCCCTGTTTAAGTAAATCAACACTCTAAAAAATTATGAAGAGGAGCAGGGAGAATCCTAAAACCAGCACAATCAGTTGTTATGCAGTAGTTAATTTTAAGTACCTTAAAAAACCCATCATGTGTTAATGCATTTGCACGCAAATTTATAAGCAATTCTTCCAAGTGGTGGGATAACTTGGTATTGTTTTTCCTTCACTGATATTAAGGTTAAGTTATAGCCACAGTTTTGTAAAGAATCTCTTTTACGCAGTAATAGGAAGTAAACAGGGAAGATTATCCATCTACTGAAGTGCTAAGTCAAAGAAAGGTGTGAAGACACACAGTAACTAGAACCTGGGCATGCCAATCAATGAAGAATGTTCAAACAAGAAAAAGAAAAAGAAAAAGAAAAGGAGACTAGAGTATGAGCTCACCCTAAGATACCTAAGGGAGTTTTGATGTTATTACTGTGTTCACATATAGAGAAAGGCATTTCAGTTGCATTCTGGGCTCGCAGCATGAACCAATCCTCTTGGCATCTCTCTAGAAAATTCATCCATCCCAAGCTTATTTAATTTCTAGTCTATGCAGCTAATTAGTTTCTTTGTTCCAGGTCTTGTATCTATCACATTGGTTTTATAATCAACATCAGGCACAATGGACATAATCATTAATTATGTCAATGGCCTTTGCTCCAACGTCCCCCACACAGTGTTCTTTTGTCTCTTCACCCAGCGGGACCAGTGTAGCATCCACAGTGGATGATCAGTGTCCATGGAACTGCTTCCCAGGGTGGAAATATGAACCAAGTTCCAATTTCCTTATTTTCAGCTTCGTATTTTTTTAGCCCATCAAGAGTAGGACATTCTCAAAATACCTCAGAAAAATAAGAGAGACACTTGTTCTTACTGTATGGTTGACATGCATGACTTATAATTTTAATGCTTTTGGCACCATCTTTCAGAAACTCAGAGCCAAACGACATATTCAGTTGCCCTTTCCCAACAGTCAGTAGCTTATCCATGCTATTAATAAGATCACAGATGCCGTTTTTACATGTGCTTTGGTTTGGGGTGGAGGGTGGAGCTCTGTACACACTCATCATCTTCCACGTCTTTCCATTCATCTCACCAATGTGGCTATAAGTTACCAAGAAAATAGGACTGCAGCCTCCACTTTCTAGTTACATTCATTTGTCCTCAATACATCAGCCTCTAGAGTCTACCACCAGTGGGCATGTGAACAGAGGTGCACCCTATATCCCTCTAATCCTCTGATTCCACATTCTTTTCTGGAGAACACAATCAAAAGACCACTTCATATCTTAAGCCAACAGCATCCTCCCAAAACATACTGCACTTTTAAAATGGATGTTAATCACATCAAAACATTTCATTAGACTTGGGGTAACAAGCTACAGGACTCACTTCATATAGTTTTCTGTATGCACGTGTGTGTGTGTGTGTGTGTGTGTGTGTGTGTGTTTGTATGCTCACGTGTGCATGTGCACATAAGAAGAGAAATATATATTTGTGAAAATCTATTTCATGCATGTGTGTATATATATATATATGAGCTCTATTGCCTTTTACACATGGTCCCATATACAAAATAATACATATACATGCATACAAGATGCGATGTGATATACCTATGCAATTTATACAACACAGACACTCACATTTTTCTTCCTTCACATATACCTTTAAATAATTTTTATTTTGTTTATATATATATGTATGAGTTTATGCACACCACATGTGTAAAGAAACTCAAAGAGGCCAGACTTGGGCTCAAATCCCCTGAGACTGAAGTTATAGGTGGTTGTAAGCTGCCATGTGGGTCCTGGGAACCAAATCCGGGTCCTCTACAAGAGCAGTACCTGCTCTTAACCACAGAGCTAACTCTCCAGGCACCACTTATACCTTTAATTTACTAATCAACCACACGCAAATATTTCTACATAAAAGACACTACAGTAGTCTACATGTTTCCACCAAATATCTTACACTGAACCCTCATCTTCAATATGGATTTAGTATAAGGTGGGGATTTGAGCGGCTTCTGTGGGATCTACCCCATGAATGGGATTGATACCCTTATAAAGGAGCCCAGAATATAAACTAGCCCCTTCTGCCCTATGAGGACACAGCCAGAACATGTCATCTGTGAGTGGGGCTTCACCAGACACTAAGTGTGCAGGAGACTTGACCTTGGACTTTCAGCCTCTGGAAGGCTAGGAAATAAATGTGTGTTGTTCGTAAGGAACCCAATGAAAGGTATCTGTTGTAACCAAAGAGACTGAGACAGGACCTGTGATCTGCAGGAATCACAAAGAGACCTTGCTTCACTTTTCTTGTGTTTTTTGTTTCAGACACCAGTCTTTGCTTTGCTTTTTGATATCACAGGCAATCAGTCAAATTTCTCCCTTACATCACTCCCAGCTTTGATTTCCTTTCATTTTCTCTCAGTTATCCTAATTTAGATCTTTGCCATCTTATACCTAAGTTATTTCAAAAGCTTTCTTTGGAGTTTATCTTCCATAACAGTTTCTCTGGCTTAATTAAACTTCCTATTTTATCTAAATATTTTAATGAAATCCTCATGACAATCCAGTAGTGATAAGCATCCTTGTTCTTGTTTTTAGATAAAGAATTACGACTTTTAAAAAGTACATCTGAAATCATTAAGAAAGGCATAAATATAGAAGTTTAAATACCAGCCAGAAAAAATGTAAACCCTCTTGCTATAACATTAGACTATCTCCCAGTTAGATAGTGATTCAAGGGAGATTGGCTAGAATGGGGCAAAACAGGAATTCCAGTGTTGGTGCGAGCTATGGATTAGCTGTTGTTTTCCCTGAAGCATTCATGTGGGAAGGTAGTCATCTGTGAAGAAGTGAGGCCTGGACTTTAGGTCATTGAGAGCCTTCAGAAGGGGGTGGGATTGTTCTTGTGGGACCTTTGACTTAGATCTCAAAACAGTGATTTACTATGAAAGCTGAGCCTGACACTGAAGAGCTCTCAGCCTTCCTGCCTGTCAATACCGTCTCTGCCTCCCACACATGCTTCTGCCATTACAGTGTTGTTCTCCACGCAGCCCTCACCAGACATGAGCTGATGCCAATGCTGCGTCCTTGAACCTCTCCACAACTGGGAGTCAAATACATTTCCTTTCTTTACAAAGTTGGCCTGTCTCATGTGTTTCATTATAGTAACAAAAACAGACAAATTCAATATACAAATGACAGGAAACTCAAACAGGTGACACTGGTGACAGAAGAAGAGACGTCAAAGATGAGTTTGGTTTTGAGGTTGGGTCACTGAAGTTTCTGTAATTTACTGCCATGGGATCAGCTAAGCTTAGCTGCCCTCCTTTAGACCTGCAGGGAGGTATAATGACATAGTTAGGGAGTAGGAGTTCTGGGCTGGGGAGACGGCTTAGTTAGTAATGTGTCTGTCATGCAAATAAGAGGACCTGAGTTTGGATCCCCAGTACCTATGAATAAGGTGGCATATGCATTTGAAACCCCTAGAGCTGAGGAAGGGGAGAGAGTTGGATCCCTGGAGCTCATTCACCAGTCAGTCTAGCCAATCAGTGAGCTCTAGGTTCCCTGAGAGATCTGTCTCAAAGAAAAAAGGTGGAGAGAGGTCAAGTGTCTTTCTTGGTCTCTGAATACACAAACACCACACACACACACACACACACACACACATACACACACACACACACGTGATGCATATGTGTACACAGCCACACAATAAAAAGAGTAGCTAGCTTCATGGGCTTCAAAAAGCACTTCTGGCTGGGTATGGTGGCACATGCCTTTAATCCCAGCACTTGGGAGGCAGAGGCAGGTGGATCTTTGTGAGTTTGAGGCCAGCCTGGTCTACATAGTGAGTTCGAGGTCAGCTGGGGCTACAAAGAGACCCTGTCTCAAAAAGACAAAAAAAAAAAAGCACTTCTGTATGCCTTACATCAATACAAGTATAGAGAATTACAATGCATACTTCAAGGCAAAGCTTAACCTCTGTAAAATATTGTAAGAACATCCACACATTTCCTTTGCTTTGAAATAACTTAAAAATGTTTGTCATCATGGAGGATGAATTTAATTATCTATATGTCCTTTACACTTATAAATCAGGACTGGTTATTTGGTATAACACCAGCAAGCCCTGACACATTCCTTATTCTAACGAGGTCAACAAGAATGAGGTCAGCGAGAGTGTTGGAAGCAGAGTATCTTCTCTCTGGGAAGTAGGAAGCTGCTCACATTTGCACCAGAAACAGATAGAGCTAATCTTTTCTTCCAATAAAAGACTGCCTCTCTTCCAACTCGAAGTGTCACTAGAGAAGTGAAGTCATTGGTTAGGATGTCCTCTTTGTGAAAATGTTTTTTTATTTTAGTCTTTCATTAAGAAAAATTCATTAAGAGACTGGAGAGATGACTCAGTGGTTAAGGGCACTGGCTGTTCTTGCAGAGGACCAGGGGTTGAATCCTAGCACCTACACGGCAGCTAACAACCATCAACAACTCCAGTTACAGGGGATCCGACACTCTTCTGACCTCCACAAGCACTACACGACATGGATGCACTCACATACAGGCAGGCAATACACTCATACACACGAAATATAAATAATAAATAAAATATTTTAAAAAACACTTTTGAAATACTTTGGTGGGAACATCAGGTAGGTAAGTTTCAGGAAGGTAAGGAGGTCAGCTGTTGGACACAGATGCAATCTTACCTCATTCCTAGCATTCTGGTTGGTGGAAGGTAGTGATGTGTTTGTACAGTCCAAAGGATTTACTTAATAATCATAAAGATGTTAGGTCACATACAGAGGTGGCTAATAAATGGCTATTAAAGATTTTTTTAAAAG
>NW_008352270.1:4184244-4188436 GCF_000622305.1 Nannospalax galili | reverse complement strand
AAGCACTTCTGTATGCCTTACATCAATACAAGTATAGAGAATTACAATGCATACTTCAAGGCAAAGCTTAACCTCTGTAAAATATTGTAAGAACATCCACACATTTCCTTTGCTTTGAAATAACTTAAAAATGTTTGTCATCATGGAGGATGAATTTAATTATCTATATGTCCTTTACACTTATAAATCAGGACTGGTTATTTGGTATAACACCAGCAAGCCCTGACACATTCCTTATTCTAACGAGGTCAACAAGAATGAGGTCAGCGAGAGTGTTGGAAGCAGAGTATCTTCTCTCTGGGAAGTAGGAAGCTGCTCACATTTGCACCAGAAACAGATAGAGCTAATCTTTTCTTCCAATAAAAGACTGCCTCTCTTCCAACTTGAAGTGTCACTAGAGAAGTGAAGTCATTGGTTAGGATGTCCTCTTTGTGAAAATGTTTTTTTATTTTAGTCTTTCATTAAGAAAAATTCATTAAGAGACTGGAGAGATGACTCAGTGGTTAAGGGCACTGGCTGTTCTTGCAGAGGACCCAGGTTTGATTCCCAGCATCCACATGGCAGCTAACAACCACCTGTATCTCCAATTCCGATGCTCTCTTCTGACCTCTGAAGGCATTGCACCATACGGGTGTGTGGGCATGCACTTACGTAACTGCAGGCAATACACTCATACACACAGAATAAAAAATAATAAAATGTTTTTTAGAAGAGAAAGAAAAGCTCATTTAGATCAAATTTATTTTAAGGTCTAACAGGAGTCTTTCTAAACTTGTCCACAACAATCAACAAAATCAGAATAACTGGATGCAAACATGTGGCTGTTACACTCCACACCACACCTTCCCCTGAACTCCAAAGGAAAGTTTGCTGTCTTAGAGGCCTGTACACCTTTATTCATCAACTTTTCTATTACGTTTCAATCATCTCAGCCCTTGGCTCACTCTTCATCTTCTCCCTGAATACTGTACAAGGCTGATCCTGTGTTTATGCCTATGCCCCATGTTTATGCTTGTGCCCAGAAACTTGGCAGAGGACTTTTTCTGCATTTCAGCCTGGTTCTTGGTAATCCCTAAAGGAATCTTCTCAAGGGAAAGAAGAAAAAATAATTAGCATGCTTCAAGAATTCCGACGAAGCATGTCAAAGAGTCCTATTTCATGTTCAGGCTGGGACACTGGTTATGTTTTTGGTGTTTGGGTTTTTTTGTTTTTGTTTGTTTTAAATCCACCCTGGTGGCTAAAGAGAAATAGATGTGACTTATAGTTCTCAACAGGTCAAAGAAACCACATAAAAGTTTACAGGGATAAGAGTCAGCAGATGTCAATGACAGAGGGAGGCTCCTGTTGCTGCAGCTTTATTTCTAGGGAATGTGAGCTGAGGAGTGACCTAAGGACTAAGTGCCAGGGCAGCAAGGGAAGACGGGGATCTGTTTTCCAGTTTTTCCTTTTCTGAATAGTTGGAAAGACAGAGATGCATCTAAAAATTCCCACACTCCATCAGCAACCTCTTCATTCATCTAGATAATAAACTGAATAATCGTTTCCCACACATCAGCTGTGCAGTAAGATAAGTATATTTCAAGCATCCCATTTATGCCATTACAGTTTTTATTTTCTTTAAAATGTTACATAATCTTATTACTAACATCCTCTATTCTTTAATTCTTTAACGAAAACATTTAAAGTTTTTACTGTTGATATCAATTCTTCTACCTTGCCTTCCTCCTCTATCAGGGATGACTGGAGAAGCACTCAGAAAAAGCACACAGTCACAGCCAGGAAATAAGCCCTTTGCCATGCCCCCTGACAATTCTAAGCCCTTGTGTTTATGTTAAGGTGCACTTGACTCTCTCACAATGCCTGAAATGACTCAAACAAACTTCTGCAAAGTCACAGGACCCTTTCCTTGAACTCATGGGCTCCTGTTGTCATGGCCTGCATATGACAGTTAAAAGAAAAACAAAATCACTTAGAAGTTTGCTCTAGTGTTGTTCCTAGCTCCAGGAGACCCTGAAACTCATAATCACCGGGGCAGAAAAGACAGCTGGTTCTTTACAAAGGGATCTGTGCCCCCATGAAAATATCAGACAGCACCAAATTAGTGCCTTGAAGAAGTCTCAGAAATGCTGGTTACTCTCAGAGGGAAAACTGCACTCAGAGACTGTTAAGTGGGGCTGACATTCCAGGTCACCATGTTAATGTCCCTTCCTGACAGAGGCCAGCAAATGGTCCTAATTAATTACTATTAATTATAAGGCATAGTTACCAAGTTACCTCTGATATGAAAGGCATCATTTTTTCAAAACATTAGTGCTCCAACGTGAAGGGTATCTGTCCCTCTAGTATATCTGACTGTGCCCCTACTCCGCCCCCCCCCAGCTCAAGTGGCTGTTTACTCTCACATTACCAGTAGCCATTTTCACCAACAGCCGCTAATCAGTCGTTTCCAGGTAACAAATGTGGTCTGCAGAAAACTCCAGAGGTCCTTACCATTGCGATGCAATTCTCCCTCCTCCTCCGTGTCTAGCAGCCCGAGCTGGAGCTGATGCGCGGCTTCCCACCTCCACTGGAGCCTCCGGAGGCAGAGTTTCATGTGGTGCAAATGTATCGCCACTGATTGTATTTCAGTCCCTCAATCACTGGCCTCGATGCTCTGGCAATCGGCCAACCTGAGAGCCGAGGGAAAGAGCTGGGGCTTGCAACCTCAGCATTTCCCCTGGAATATGTCCTGGAAGACTCGGGTCCCTCATTTAGCATTTTAGCAAACACAGAGGGCTGCTGCGCTCAATCCCATTTCCCTAGCTTTTCCTCTTCCACTGAAAAGAGCGGGTACGGTTTTGCGGAGTAAAATTATATTAAGGGAACACGCTGACCCAGGGGATGCCGGCACTCAGCACTCAACGTGTGGCAAGTCACACACTTCCAACCTGAGGGGGAGGTGGGGGCGAGTCAGAGGCTATTCCAATCAGGGAAACTGAGAATTCTGCCTAGACAGAGAGGGAAGAAGAGAACCCGGGCTGCTGAGCACCGCCATGGTTACAGCAGATGGATATATGCAAGAAAGAGACTAAGTCATTCAGTGAAGCTGTCAGATCTGAACAGGTAGGAAGAAAAGTTCCCTACCCAGGGTAGTATATCTTCAAGAATAAACTTGAACTTCTTCAAAAGATGGACTTTCTTTCCTAAGATACATTAATGTAGTCCATGCTTTAGTATCATAACAAACTAGAAGGCTCTTTGCTTTTCCTGTCGCCTGTATTTTTTACTGCTTAAATTTTGTATTTCAGAAGGATTGAATCACATGACTAGCACTTAACAGTGTTGGCACCTCACCCAAAGCTCAGATCATGAGTAACAGTACACTAAGCCAAAAGCTCTGTTGATGACCGAACTGTTCACCCGCCCTCTCTTTCCCTAAGTTCCAGTACCTCAGTTAAGCATGTTTGCTGTCCTCAGTACAGAATGGGATCCACTGTGAGTATTTGCTAGCTGGATTAATATGCTCTTACCCACAGTTGCTAGAGGAGTCTTACAAATGGGAGAAATCCCGTTTGCCTGGAACCTCATGTGCTCTAAGCTTAGGCCGGGTTCCTTTCATAACTACTTTTCCTCTTATCAAAAAGATAATGTTGATTTTTTTTTTCTGAGTCTCTTACTTCACTTAGTATAACAGAAAAAAAATCGACATATGTTCTCCCTCATATGTGGATCCTAGAACCAAATGGTGATAAGTATGTATCCAGACAAAACTACAGGAACCAGGATAATGGACAGGAAACAGGGAGGTAAAGGAAAAGAAAGAACTTGAAAGAGAAGAACAGTAGGAAACAGGCCTTAATAAGGGAGATATGGATAAAAATTGGGTTAGTTTAAGGGAGGAGGGAGGGAAGGGTATACAAGGAACCTAGGGGATAAGGGAAAAGAAGGAGCTCAAGAGAGGTAGGACCATAGGAGAAGGGTATAAGGGAGAAAGGGGGGAAATGGGGGCACCTTAAGTGGGAAAACCATGATGGAGGGGGAAGACAATGTGAGAGATAAATAATGCCTAGCTAGTGCTGAAAACCAAAGGGAACCATACTACTCCTACAACATACTGACAAATTTTACATAGCAGATCAAGAAATACATGTCTAGGTAAGGTTTATCTGAGAACAACTGGTCTTTGCTCAAGCTCTATCTACATGACACACAG
>NW_008352270.1:4172461-4183536 GCF_000622305.1 Nannospalax galili | reverse complement strand
AAAGACGAAATCACACACACAAAAAAACAAATTTTAAAAAATGTATTATATTTGCGGAGGAAGCATGGAAATTACATCATGTTCATTAGTAGAGGTGATAAACATTACCATTGAAATCTACCTGATGACTTTATAGACATACACAGGCACCAAGGATCCAAGCGCAACCAATAATGACTAGTAATAATCAGATACATACATATTAGAGATGCATGCACCAACATCTCAGTGTTATTAGCAAAAACAATGAGTCTTTCTGTATGAATCTCTGTGTTTTGACAACGAAGTGGAGATCTTTTTTAAACGTTAAAAAACTCATTCAATTTTATGTCTTACAGGGCTTATACTGAGTTCAATATTGTATAAATGTATTAACTCAATTGTGAACCTAGAAACTTGCACCCGCTTGTGAAAGAGATGTACTCTTGCTCTGGAGTGTGTTACTGTATATGTTAAATCTATAGTGAAATGCTTCTTCTAAGCATGTAGTTATTAAAAAATTTTTTTAAATCAAAAAACAATAATTCTTCAAAGCATAAAAATTTGCTCCTTAATAACTAGTAGATGTGAAAAACATTACCATTGAAATCTACCTGATGACCTTATATCCATGCTCAAATGCCAAGGATCTCAGAAAGTAACCAACTATGACTAGTAATAATCAGATATATAGAGATTAGAAATGCATGTGCAAACATCATAGTGTTAATTGCATTAGAAATGAATTTTTCTGTATGAAACTGTGTATTCTAATAATGAAAGGGAAATCTTTCTTAAAGGTTAAAACCTCATTCAATTTTATGTCTTATAGGGTTTATACTGAGTACAATATTGTATATCTGTATTAATTCAACTGTAAAACTAAAAATTAACAGCCAATTTTGAATGAGATGCATCTTAACTCTGGAAATTGTTATTGAATATGTCAATGCTGTTGTAATGAAATGTTTCTTTGAATTGTGTGGTTATTAAATAAATAATAAACATTTTTTAAAAATGTAAAAAAATAGGATTAGCTGGGCTTGGTGGCACACACCTTTAGTCCCAGCACTTGGGAGGCAAAGGCAGGTGAGGTGAGTTAAAGACCAGCCTGGTCTACATAGTTCCAGACCAGTTGGGCTACAGGGAGACCCTGTCTTAATAAAGGCCAAAAAAAGCCAGGCGTGGTGGCACACACCTTTAATCCTAGCACTCAGGAGGCAGAAGCAGGTGGATCATTGTGAGCTCAAGGCCAGCATGGTCTACATAGTGAGTTCAGGTCAGCTGGGATTACAGGGAGATCCTGTCTCGAAAAGATTAAAAAAAAAAAAAAAAGGCTTAAGACTGGGGTCTGGGGAAGGGGTGGCAGGCACCTCTTAGGCCTCAGAGGTGGCAATAGGAAGCCCTTGAAACAGTTCAAGAAGCAAGACAGTGGACCAGAAAAATGCACCAGGAAGAGAAGCTTTCAAGCGGAAACAGAAAGGGGAGCCAAAGAAACTGGAGAAGCTTAACACAAAGGGCTGGTGAAGGGCCCCCTGGCCACAGGTGGAATTCAAATATCTGGCAAGAAGCAAGCTGTTCTTGTGCCCGAGATGATGGAGACTCTTTTTCAGTCTTAGTTAACATCTGGATTCCCTGACATAGCATTTTTTTTTTTTTTTGCTATCTGTAGCTAGAATGAAGTCTTGGAGTCTGCTATATACTGTAATAAACTTTGGTAAATTAAAAAAAAAAGATAACGTTCAGAGGCTGGGGAGATGATGGCTCAGTGGGCAAAGTGCTCATTCTGCAAGCTGTAGGACCTGAGTCCATATCACTAGCACTCACGCAAAAAAGCCGGGTGCGGTGGAAGACGCCAGTAACCCTAGGGCTGATGAGTGGAGACAGATAGACCCCCAGGGCTTGCTGGCCAGTCAAGTCTAGACAGAAAGGTAGACACCAGATTCAGTGAGAGGTCCTGTCTCAAAAAAGGCAGAAGGATCAGATGTGGTGACAGACACTTTTAATCCCAGCACTCAGGAAGCAGAGGCAGGTGGATCTCTTTGAGTTCCTGGCTAGCCTGGTCTACATAGAGTTCCAGGCCAATCAGGGATACACAGAGAGACCTTGTCAAACATGCAAACACACGCACACACACACACACACACGGGGGGGGGTAACACACACATACACACACATAGGGGGGTAACACACACGGGAGGGTAACACACACACATGGGGGGTAACACACATACACACACACACACGGGGGGTAACACACATACACGGGGGGTAACACACACACATACACACACACACAGGGGAGTAACACACACACATACACACAGGGGAGGTAACTCTCATACCCTCTCTTCTCCTCTATAACCTCTTCTTCCTCCTCTCTCTTTCTCGCCTCCTCTCTTTCTCCTCTTCTTCCTTCCCTTCCCCTTTCTCCACCCCCCATTTTATTATATTTATTTTTTCAGTGCTTAGATAGAACCCAAGGCCTTCTACATACTTGGTAAGCACCCCCTGAGCTACATGCCGGGCCCTATTTAAAGATCTCTATTCCTTCTTCTTGTTAACTGACATAAAAGCAAGATTACTCACCACGATGTTTAAGATCCTACAAAAAGGGGCTCCTTGAATTCAGCTACTACTCTTGCCACACCCCTACATGTACCTTATAGTTTAGTTGCAAAAGAACTATTTGGGGTATTCTGTAACTACTGTGCTTGCTCATGCTGCCCAGCTTTACACACAAGGTGCTCTCCCCAGGGATGGTTTTGAAAACTTGTCCCCACAGAGACTCTGTACAGTCAGCCATTACTGTGTGTGCCATCTCCTGCCCCCCAAAGACTAAGTGACAAAATGAAAGCAGAAAGTGCGTTAAAGCCTAGCTGTGCGCCATCCTTCCCCACATAAACACCACTCTGTCTGTGGACTGGGAAACGTTACTATAGTGTACAGTGTTTTCCTCTAAGAAATACAGACTTTTTTCAATAAATTAACCTAGCAGAAATGACAGGCTATGGGAAAGGATTTCCAATAACTGTTTGCCTGTTGAAAGAATTAGGATTTCATATATATAATTTCATATATATATTACCATAATATTATATTTAAAATGGCTACTTGTGTTTGATGAAATTGTTTGACTTCACCTGATTTAGATTGTCTCAGTCATGGTATCAACAGTAGGAAAAATTAAAATTTCTGTGGAGAAAAAAATAGAAAAATTTATGCAATTTTCTCTAAAACAGCAATTTGTGTATTTTCATTTAGAATGAATGTGGATATATGAGAGGCCCATCTTTTCTCCTGAGCCCTGGCACCATATTCTTCTACACACTTTAACAGATGGGATATCCTACTGGAGTGATAAAATGCCTGCAACCAATGGGGCAGAAACCCAGGGGAGGGTTGCTCTGAATATGGAAGCTGCAAGGAAAGAAATCTTACATAAGGTGCTATGGTCTGAATCACTCCTTTCTCCTCACAACTCCCACATGAAGTCTAATTCTCCATTATGATGGTATAAAGAGGTAGAGGCAGGTAAGACCTTTGGGAGATGACATGGTCATGTGTCCTTATAAAAGAGATGCCAGGGAGTTTACCTGCGCCTCCCACCATGAACAGCTAGAAGGCATCATTTATGAAGTAGAACCCAAGTCTTCCCTCACCAGAAACCTAGGTTGCCAGGGCCTTCATCTTGGACTTCCCAGCTCAATAAATTTCTGTTGTAAGCCACCCAACTGATGGTGTTGGGCAGTCTGAACAAAGACAAAATGTACATTAGTAACACCTACTTCATTTAGTATTTTCTCACAGTCAAGTTTCTATCTTTTTATTTGTTTTTGTTTTGAGACAAGGTCTCCCTGTAGCCCCAGCTGGCCTGGAACTTGCTCTGTAGACCAGATTGGCCTCGATCTCACAGAAATCAAGTACTGGGACTAAAGGCATGTGCTACCACACCCAGAAATTTTTTATCTTCTCAATAAACTCTTATTGCATCTTTAAACTGTGTTTGAGAAGTCTAAGAAGACATTATAACCTCTATCCATGGAGTTCCCATTATTCATCAATTCAATATTTTAGAATGTTGGTGTTGCATTGATGGAAACTTTATTAAGCATTCTAACGAGGTAGTCACAAGACATGACCCCCTCATATAGCTACAGTGACACCTGCCCAATGCAGGGTTCTCCTGTGGGCAAGAATTCAGAGCAAATGAAGAAAAGCAGACTTCTAATTATTCCAAAGCTGCATACTAACATCCATGTCGCCTGTTCCCCAGAACGGAAGAGAGAAGGTTGTCTAGAAGAGAGAAGGTTGTCTAGAACTGGTTGTCTTTCCTGCCTCTCTTGGCTCCAGTTTTAATCCCTAATCCCACAATCCTGACTTGTCTCCAAGTTGCTCTCTGACATCGGAGGTGTTTAGCCTCACATAGTCCTGCCCAGCACCACCATCACAGACAATCCAGGCTCAGAGAGCACCACACAGACATCACAGTGAGTACATCACACAGGCAAGATGGCACCTTCAAATCGGATGTCAAGACACGATGAGTCTAAGCATCAGAGAGCATGAAAGCATGTCTTTCAGCTTCTAATATTGTTCCAAAGATTTCTCTTTCATTAGACCTAAATTGATGTAGGCAGAGATAAAAGAGGTCAACTGGGAGAAGAAGAAACAATTGGTCCCTAAGATTTCCAAGCATTTCTGTATATGAAGAGCAACATGAGGAAAACACATTTTAGCAGGAAAATATTTACATTGATTGAAATTAGGTAGTCCTTTTTGATATATGAAATTCAACACGATAGTTTCTAACATGGCAAGTGACCACAAAAGGGAAGAAATCAAGGAGACAGTGTAAACTGTGGGTGCTCAAGGCAGGGCAGTTGCGGTCATGTATCACAGTGTTTTGCTTGATCTGAGTCTTCTAGAAAACAAGGAGTCTGTGTCCTGGGCAATCCTGAATTACACAGAGATGTAGACTATTCAACGCGCCCTTTGCAGTTCCACCCAGGACCACCTCTCTCCTTCCAGTCAGATGCCCTGAGTGCCTGTTGTTTTCCACCACAAGAGGGAGCCACAACACAATAAGGGCAGTGTTCTCAGCTGACTTTATACCAGTGACAACCCTAGCACGGATGCCCAAAACCAAAAAGAGAGTGTGTTGCAGAAGTTGTTCCAAACAGGCTTGGGAGCTGAGCATGATAGCATGCCTGTAATCGCAGTACTTGGGAAGTGGAGGCAGGAGGATCAGGAGTTCAAGGCTCCCTAGTGAGAATGTGAGGCCAGCCTGAGCTACATGAGGCCCTGTCTCAAACAGAACAGTAAATGCCAGGAGCTGTCCTCTAATTGAAGGTGCTCAAACGTTCCTCATGTATGTACACGTGCAGAAAGTGTGGCTATTGTTTTAGTCTCTATTTATTTTAATATCAGAATACATAAATCACTTGATAGACTTTATTTAAATGAGGATAATCCATACACACCTCCTAGACATTAAGATACTCAATTTTTAAACAAATGACTTCAATCAGATGGAACTCATTGGATTGATTTTCACATGGATTAAAAGCAGGCTGTAATTTATCTTCCACACCCTGATTATTTTGGCATAAATGATTAATCCAAGCACACAGAGTCTTCCAAGGCACTCTGTCGAGGACAATTCAGTAATGGTAAGTGAGAAGTTTAATGACATGAACTACACTTATTAACCTTTGGTCAAAGTCACATCGGTACCTGTCCTTTGCTTCAGCTCTTCAGCATTTTTAAAGCAGCAGCCAAACTTGCTTCTAATTCGCCTCTGAAGAATTTAGCACAAGCCTATTTAGAAAGGCGATTATCTATCAATTTGTAGGCAATGAGGTAGCTGCTTACACAGAATCCCAAAAGGCATCAATCAGACCATAGTTCTCATCCCCAAGGGGAGTTTGATGCCTAAGTTTATACAAGAGCTCACATCATATGGCAATTCTACAAAGTTTTGTACAGTGTCTTCAAACCAATGCCACTACATCTGTGGGAGAAAAGGGAAAAAAAAAAATCGTGCTTTAGGATCTACACAGGCATTCCAAAGACGGTCCTTGAGCTCCAGTTATCTGAAGTTCCTCTCTTTCCAGGATACACAGAGATACTTTTTTGCTTGTTTGTTTGTTTGATACAGAGGACAGACGCCTCCACATCGCCGTGTTCTAGGGTAGAACCCCAGAAATCTAGGAATTTTCAACTTGAACCTGATTTTCCAGGTCCTTCTGAAGTAATGTTTCATAGGCAGGAGACAGGAAGCTGAACACATTTTATTTAAGAGTGTTGTCAGCTTGATTTACAAGCTTCATATATTTAGATGTGAAAGTTTGTCATGGCCCCCATCAGTGTTGGAGTGGTCTTGATTCCACTTCTCCTTTATTTACTTTATCATCAAAGGAATACCATGGTTGGTTCAATAATTCAGCAATATGTGGTTAGGTTTCCACAGGGAAAAACATCATACAGGGACTTCCAGGCAAGACTGGGTAGCCAGTAGTTGAATGCATCTCCTCAGAATAACTTTAAATGAATTCTAATGAAGTAAGATTTAAAATTCAGTCTCTTAAGTCTCAGAAGGTGCATCTCAAGGCTTCAACAGGCCATGTAGCTAATGGCTGTGGTACTGGGGGGTCACTTTTGGAATGTTCTGCTGGGCAGAGCTGTCCTAGAGGGGTTTGAACAGAGGGAAGATAGGAACATCTACATAGCACTGCACAGGCCAGCAGGATGGCTTGCAGACTGGATTCACAGCCTAAGGTGTCAGGATGTAATGTATGGCGGCATTTCCTTGGTGACAGTCTCTAAAACTGGCCACCTGCAGGATGAATAAATACTTTGTTTGGATTCTGCTTTGTTATCAACATGGTGGAATTAGTTTCCAACATTTAAAAAATGGATCTTTGGAAGGTTGGAGCAAAGCAAGGAAACCTGTGCTGTAGATCTCAGACGGTATCGAAACTCTGGAGTCAGTGGAAGCTAGTGATCGAAGTTTTCATTTGATAGGATGTTAATTCAGACAGAGGTGGGCAATGAATGACTCTTAAGGGGACTAAAGATAGTCCAAAATAGTTTGATCCTTGATCTATAACACACACACACACATACACACACACACACATACACACACACACACACACACACACACACTAAAAGACAATAAATGTAAAAAAAATTAAGATTTTTTTTAACATAAAAAAATGGGGCTTTACTAAAATCTAGTTTTCTGATTTCAAAAATCAAAAGATGGGTCCCCTGTGGAACTGTATTCCTACAGGAGGACATACAGCTGGAGTCTGGGAGCTGCTGAAAGGCCTGAGGACCCTTATAATCACAACAGTCCCCACCAGTTACTAAACCCAACAGGCATTTCCCAATTCCCCTTGCATATGTATTTGGATGGGAATAAAAACATCATCTCTTGCTTAGCAAAAAGGATCTGTCAAAATAAAACACCATTAAAGATACTTAAAACATTGTTGTTTATTTTGTTTCCCTAAATAAATCCCATGGCTTCCTTATCCAAATGGTATTCTTTGATCTATAGAAACTGGATTAGTGAACTACAAACAAGATCCTTAAATAGTACAGTTTTCCATAAGTCTGTACACAACATTCTAGGTGTTTGGCCTGGGTAGATGGAGTTCTTCCTTTGGTTACACACACACACACACACACACACACACACACACACACACACCCTCCACACACATACATTCATATATACATACATTCATACATACACGCATGCATACATATATGCATACACTCACATATATACCCCTCGAATGTAATGGGACTGATGAAAGGTATGTTTATGCATTAAAAGCCCACTCCTGAAAAAGATTTCAGTTACATTTGGTGGATTTAATGCAAAATCATTCCAATCTTCATTCAAGACCTACCTTCATGCCAGTGAATTGCACCCATTTAGATTTAAGAACAAAGTACAGACTTTATGTGTTCTGTTCAGTACCAGCTCATAGTGGGTGCTCAGTTCTCAGTAAACACTCACTAAACAGAATTAACAGAACCCTCCCAAGGAACAAAACACATTCTTCAAAATGTAAGCTGTTGCCACATCTCCTTGACCCCAACCTAATATGAGATTTATATTGATCTGCTCAGCTTCTGTGTGTGCTGGGCCTCTCCTGGAGCTATATTATGTGATGTTACAGAATGCTGCAGTGGGTTATCATTAACACACAGGTCCTGGGGATGGAATTACAATCATTGAATTTGTGTGTATGTGTACAGGTACATGTGCCCCTGCACATGCAGAGGCCAGAAGGGGATGCTGGGCATCCTGCTCTAACACTTCCCACCTTGTTCCTCTGAGACAGGGTCTCTCACTGAAAGAGACCCTGGAATTAGGCTGGAGGCCAGCAAGACCTAGTGATTCTCCTGTGTACACTTCCCACAGCACTGGGGTTACAGGTGTTCCCATGTTCAGCTTTTTACGTGGATGATGGAGATCCAAACCCAGGTTTTCATGCTTGTGCAGCAACACTCTTACCCACTGAACCATCTCTCCAGCCCCATTCTTCAACCTCCTGCTTCCGCTGTGTGGCCTGCATCCCTCTTGAAGGAAGCTATTTTCCTCTCCCATAGCCCCTGAGACATGCGATGAGAAGGTCTTCATAGATGCCCCTTTGAGATCATTCATTCTCCCTTATTTTTCCCCAAAGAGCCCCATCTTTTAACCTGCTGTCATCACACATGATGAGCCAACACTCCTCAATGTCACGGCTATCCCCAACACTAGCTCTGTTCCTTTCTTCACTGCCACCGTCTCTAATACTAATGCTTGTGTATATTAAGACACTTGTATCTTAATCCTGAAATTTTCAAGTCCAAGGAGATGATCCTTCTAGCAAGCTACCACCTTACTTCCTGGAGCCATCCTTTCCCATGATCTCATCTCCACTCTGTCTCAGCTGCTCACCGTCATGATCACTAGTCACAAATCTCCTTGGCTCTCAATTCCATACCCACCCTCTCCCCACAAGTCTCTGCCTTTTCTTCCCACTCCAGCTGTCCTGGTTACTTTCTATTGCTGTGACAAAACACTAAGCAATCACACATTGGGGAGGAAAGGATTTATTTCATCTTACACGTTACAGTTCATCACGGAGGGGAGCCAGGGCAGGAACCTGGAGGTAGGAACTGAAGCATAAACCACAGAGGAATGCTGCTTACTGGCTTGCTCCTCTGACCTGTGCTCAGTCTGCTTTCTTATACAATCCAGGACCACCTGCTGGGGAGTGGTACCACCCACAGTGGGCTGGTCCCTCCTGCCATCACTCAACAATCAAGAAAATGAAACACAGACATGGCCACAGGTCAGTCCAATAGAGGAAGTTCCCCACTTGAGGTCCCCTCTTCCCGGTGTGCCACGCTGACGACTGAAGCTATCCAGCACACCAGCTAACTTATTCCTACCATTTTTCAGTCCTGCTGGGTTCTGTAATCCACTGGTCATAGTACCCAAATCATTATACTTCAGCTCTTTATGTTGTCTCTTTTCTCCTTATCTAAGAAACTCAGAACCAGAGCACACGACTAACATGATCAGGATCCCGGGCTCCATCCCCAGCACCAAGCCTAATAAACAAAGAAGCAAATCAGCACAGTCAGTCTCTTGTGTTGCTCCATTCCCTCTCTGTTTTACCCCCTTGCCCTCCGGCCCTCACTACCTCCAGCTCCTCATTCCTATACCTGTGCAGTGAGTGTGACAAGGGAGAATAAGATTGCAGCTCAGGTCTGCATCACAAGTGGACCCCTCACACTCTCTCCGAGTCATCCTTTTCATTTCTTCTCCATTCACTCCCTAGTATCCCAAAGGGCTACATCACACACCCTCAAACTCCCCAGACTCCCAGCCTCCCTTCCACAGACCCCACTGTGGGATCTGAATCCACAGACCTTGCCTTCCTACCTGCATTAGTTACTTTTTGTTGCTGTGATAAAATATTATGACCAAAAGCAACTATGGAAGAAAGAGTTTGTTTTGGCTAATGGCTCCACAGAGAGAGAGAGTCCATAACAGTGGGGAGGGCATGGCAGCATACAGCGGGCACTGTGGCAGGAGGAGGAAATGGAACACTCACATCTTCAATCACACCCAGAGAGAACAAACTGGAATTGGGGTGAGGCTATAAACTCTCAGAGCCGGCCCCTGGTGACATGCTTCCTCCAACAGGGCCACACCTCCTAAAGGTGCCATAACCTCCCCAAACAGTGCCACCAACTGGGGGCCAGCTGTTCAGATACTCGAGCCTATGCGGGCCATTTTCATTCAAACCACCATGTCACCTATCGTCAGGGATGAAACAGCCTCACTCCTTGTCACACCATCTCCAATGAAGCCCGCGGCCCCTGGTGACATGCTTCCTCCAACAGGGCCACACCTCCTAAAGGTGCCATAACCTCCCCAAACAGTGCCACCAACTGGGGGCCAGCTGTTCAGATACTCGAGCCTATGCGGGCCATTTTCATTCAAACCACCATGTCACCTATCGTCAGGGATGAAACAGCCTCACTCCTTGTCACACCATCTCCAATGAAGCCCGCGTGAGATTCTCCGTGGGTTGAGGCTGGAACTTCAAGGAAGGTTGCCTCTTGGAATTGGCTGTGCTAAAAAACATGCAGTGTACTTGGCATGCTTTTACTTGCTATTATCTTTTTGTCTGTCACTGTATCATGGACTTTCAGGGGCCCAGAAAGCACCTGGTGTCCTTGGCACCGCTGTCACTGCCTTTATTGAAATCTTTAAATTATCCTAGTATGCAGGAAAAGTTCTCAGGAACTCAATCACAAAAGAAAATTTTGCCTTCAGACGCATCACTATTAATGAAAGCTATTTTAAATGCAACAAGAAGTAGTCAAGCAGAATTAATGCTGGAAAGTCCAAGGAATAACAGATTTTTAGAAGAGAGACATAGATGAGTAAATATAGATAGAAGAAGGGTTTCTTGGTATTCATTACAATTCATGGATAAATTGGCAAGATTAAGACCACCTTGGTGTCTTTTGATAAAAGATCAACAAGAGAGCATTAAAAGGCAACTACAGAC
>NW_008352270.1:4151836-4172284 GCF_000622305.1 Nannospalax galili | reverse complement strand
GGAATTTGCTGACTGGTACCAGGTTGATAAGATAAAGAAATGTGTTTTGGCAAATGTGAGGGTTGGCAAAATTGTTTTACTTTTACTGAAAATCTTAGGAGGTGACTAATTACAGAACAGTCATGCTGATGATGAACTTTCGCAATCTTTGCTGTATATATTTCAAACCTTGCAGCTGTAAAAATACACTCAGACTTTCATCAAGCTCCTTTGTGTCTGTTTGTCATTCGCCGACTCCTTGTCCACCCTCTCGACGACCCTGTTCCCATCGGACTGAACTGCCCCGGTCTGGGCTGGTCCGTTGCAACTCCTCTCTCCACATTGTGCCCCATCCACTCCTGTCTATTCAAGGATATCATATCAGTCATATCTCTTCTATAACTGGATTTTTTTTTTTTTTTTGCTCTAAACTGGATCACCTTGTCAGCATATACAATGGTATTATTTGGCCTTCCCTTCTCACCACCACCTCATTTCAATACCCCCCTCTGTTATAAAATTGGGAAAACACAAATCACACTGACTCCATTCCCCATCACTCCCCCAACATGGGTCTAGTTAATAAGCTGCCCATGCCCTCCATGTCACCAAGAATGTGCTCAGTTGTACTTGATCTTTGAGAACCTTTCACATAGTCAATCATTCCTCCTCCTTGGCCTTTTATACACCAAATTCTTGCTGTTCTGCTACCTCTCTGGACTTTACTGCTTGGCTTGTTTCATTTGACACTATGCCTTTGCCCAGCCTCTTAATTGTGGAGTCTTTAGTATCAATCTTCATTTTTTTCAGCTGTCTATACTCTACTGGCATGGATTCAAATAGCAACTGAATGCTATTAAATTTCATTTTTTATCTCCAGGCCAAATCTCCTAATCACAGATTCATCTCCCCACTGTCTTCTCAATGCTGGTGTTTGGGTGGTGAGGAGGCATCTCAGGTTCAACCGAATAGAACACCGATCATCTTAGCCCATCCTATTTTGCCTACAGCATCTCTTACCTCAGTGTCAATTCCACTATCATAAGCTAAAAACCTTAATTTCACTACCAATTCCATGGCTATAATAAAATCTTTAGAACAGAATGGAAGGTAACAAGTGTCAGGGAACATAAAGAAACCAGTGTTCATAACTGCTAGGAAGTAAGTGAAATGGTCAAAGCCCACAGAATTACCATAAGAGTCAACAATAACACTTGTAGGTATAGACCCAAAAGAACTGAAAAATGGGTATTCAGACAAAGTTCTTGGATACACATATTCAGAACAACATCACTATAATAACCAGGGTAAAAACAGCTCATCTGTGCACTAGTGGATGAATGAATTAAACAGTGTGGTTGCAGTGAGCTATTATGGGTTCTGACATGCATCTCAACACAGATGAGTATTGAAAACCTTATTCTAAAGAAAGAAGCAGACACAGAGGCCACAGCCAGTGCACAATTCCATTTGCACAAAATACCCAGAACAGGGAGAGCTACAGAGACAAAAAGTAGATTAGTGGTTGTCAGATGTTTCAAAAAGGAGAGAATGGCTGCTGATTACTTAGTGGGTGTGATTTCCTTTGGGCACACCAAAAATGTTTAGGAACGATGCCTTGTCTGGATAAGGATTCCCCTCCCACAAAGCCCATAGATTGAAAACTTGGTCACAAGCCTATGACCAAGCTATGGGGAGGTGGTAGAACTTTTTGGAGGAAGCCTAGTAGAAGGAAACCAGATCGTCACGGATGTGAAGGGATACTGGAGCCTGGCTTCCTCTCTTCCCTTCTTTCCTCCTCTTCCTTCTCTTTCTCTTCTTCTCCTTCCCTCTTTCCTCCCTCCCTCCCTCCCTCCCTCCCTTTTTCCTGTCCATCCTGAGGTGAGCATCTTCCTCTGCCACATGCTGCCACAATGATGTACCTTACTCCCACAAGTCCAAAAGCAACATGTTTAACTGACCATACTAAACCCTCTGAAACAATGAGCATCCTGAACCTTTCCTTCCTTTAATTTAATCAATGTAATTAATTTAAAATACTTTTGATTTAGTCTAGGTATTTGTGACAGCACAAAATTCTAATACCAAATAAATACAGGTGATAGTTGTAGATCTTTGTTAAAGTACTGGAACCCAGGGTGGTTTCTGATCTTTCTCAGGGTAAGGGCCAAAGTGTTAACAACAGTCCAAAAGCTGTGCATGATGGCACCATCCAGTTTCCTGGGCCGCACCACTAGCTCCTCCTCTTCAGCCTCTTTTATTTTTATTCTTTGATCTGCCCTCTAAAATGGCTGCACTGGTTTCTCTGCAGATCAGAAATCCCAGGCACACCCCATCTAGCCTTGGATGCTTTTCCTCTTGAAAATCACTCCACTGGTTCCTGTATCTCCTTGAAGTCTCTGCCCAAATCTTGTCGTAGAGGCTTATCTTGACAAACCCATTTTGCACTAAAAACTGCCCATGTATTATATTAATTCTAATTTCCCTTTACCTATTTCAATTTTAATTTTTTTTCAAGTAACGTAATATGTAACTGCAAAAGGTATTGTTTATCTCCCCTTGCAAGCTTAATGAATAGAAATCTTCCCATCCATTTTGTTCCCTGATATATCCTAGGTATCCAGAACATTACCTGACATAAATGAAGTAGTCTAATATATTGAGCTGAACTTCAAAATATAAAAACTGGACCATAAAGATATTTTCCAATGATAGTAACTGTAGAGAAATTAAGAGCCATGAGATTAGGGATTGGTTCAAAGGAGACTTCATCTATGAATAAAGAAAGCATAGAACATACATCCAGTAGAATATAACTTCGCCTTAAAAAGGAGTGCTGGGGCTATAACCTAGTCCTGGCACATTTTCCTAGTATGTGCAAGGCCCTGTGTTCTATCCTAGCACCACCAAAATAAAATTAAATAAATAAAAAGTAGGACAACCTGCCATTTTGGGCAACATGGATGGGACCCAACAAGTTAAATGACCTAAGTGAGGTGCTGAAAGACAAACACTGCATGATCTTACTGATATGTGGAGTCTAAAAGAGTCAAACTCATAGAAGTCAAGTCTAGTGATGGTTTCCAGGGTCTTCGTGGGAGGGATGAGGATGGCTAACAGGGAGATAAAAGTCAAAGGATATAAATTTTCAGTTAGACAAGAGGATCAAACCTTAGAGCTCTAAGATCGGCACAGTCATGATAGCTAATACTAATTAATGTACAATTTAAACTTGAGGAAAGAGTAGGTTTTAAATGTTCTGGCCATGAAAACAGCATAGAGATATTTATTAATTTATTCATTAACTTATTTATTTATTCATTTAGAAGTAGGGAGTCTTGTTATGCTGCCCTGGCTGGCATCAAATTCCTAGGCTCAGTTCCTCCCATCACAGCATCTGAGTAAGGCAACTGGACCACCAGTGGGAACCACGCCTGGCTTGGGTGGTAGACATGTTAATCATCTATATTTACTCTTTCTACAATGTACACAGATATCGAAACATCATGATGCACCCCTATATATATGTAAATATCATTTGTGAATTTAAAATACAATTTTAAAAATAAAGCAATACATTTTCAAAAGGCTTCACATTTTATCTGAATTTTTTTCTTTTATTTTTAAAAAACGGTGCTACAAAGTGTTAACACTTGCCAATTCTGGGTGTTTTCGAGGTATTTGTTATAGTATTCTATGTACTTTTGAATGACTTAAATGTCTTCAAAAAGGCAAGGAAAAAAACCCACCTCTGGCTTTTACTGTAAAAACTTTTTTTTTTTTCCAAAAGCAATGAAAGTAGTCCTCTTGAGATTTCCATGAGAACCTCCTTTCTTGACCATGTGGTAACTATGGTAACAATCACCCATCTCTTATCACTTAAGAACCAACCAAGAACATAAAACACGGTATTCCTCATCACCTGGCCATCTGGCAATTCAAGCGGCAGCACAGTCGGCCCTGAAGTTGCCACGAGAGCCCACCAGGTGGCGTGCTTGCCTGGGCATCGGTGTCTCTCCAGGAACATGGGCTCCCAAACAAATCAAGTCTCCTCCTGGAACACCCTGTGTGGCAGAGCCCAAAAGCTATTTCAGTCTGTGACTTGGATTCTCTTGCTGAAGTTTAGAGATCCGAAGAAAGACCCCTTTCCCACACTCACCCGAGGGCCCTTCCCAGCAACATCCCCGCGTCTCAGAGCCCCACAATCTCTGGGCTGCATTAAATTATTTTGGAAAATAAAACTCCGTGTCTGCACGGATTTCCTTTTCTAACATTTCACGGCAAAACAAAGGTTACATTGCCAAGAGTTATAAAATTAGAGAGGAAATGAAAATCTGTTATTTTCATAACAAGGTCTTTTAACTTAGCCAAAGAATTTTGAGTTCCAAAACAACTCACGTCCCCAAATGGTATTTCGGTGTTTGTCGCTTTTATGCACTTGTAGACTCTAACTTAACCGGTTGTACACCAGTTTTAAGCTATGCTGGGAACTGGCAGATACCTTTCCAATACTGTGATTAGATTAACCCAACATATTTGATGGGACATATTCTTGATATTCTGGCCAGAAGGGAAAACGATCCTTACTTCTCTGTGGCAAAAGTGACATAGCCTTGCAGCAAACCAAATCTGAGTACTGTAGAGGCATATGAAATAAAACGTGAACGTTTCTCTTTATTCTATACCCTGCTTGTCCCATTTCTCCAATTATCTGAACAACTACTCGTTATTATGAGCAGTTTTCTGCACAGTCTTGAAGACCTTTAAGTACGATTTTATTTTTTATTTTAGTAAATGGAACGTACCATACACAGACACAGTGTTTTAAAACAACCCTCTATCCCTGTAGCTTTTTAATGGTAGCATCCTATCATCTATCTATCTGTCTATCTATCTATCTATCTATCTATCTATCTATCATCATCATCATCTCTATCTATCTATCTATCTATCATCTATCTATCTATCTATCTATCTATCTATCTATCTATCATCTATCATCTAACTATCAGCATCTATCTATCATCTATCATCTATCTACACTCTGTCATGACTGAGGTTTAGATGCCATTTAACTGTCCAAGTTTCCTGCCAGGGTCTACTGTCCTTGAAGATTTGATGTCCAAACCTTCTATTAGAAGGTTCTATAGACCTTTCAGAGGTATTAGGTAATTGGAGGCATGCACTCAGAAGGTATATGACCCCTCTTGTCCTCTCTCTCCACTCCAGTTTGAGACGTGACTGTTTACTCTGATACATGATCTGTCTTTCCATTGTGTGCCAACATTCACCAGGCTCTCCAAGGCCAAATATGTGGGACTGCCTTGGGCTTTCTATTTCTAAGTAGCCCACAGAAAGCTTGTGGCTGAAAACTGACTGATTGGAGTATTAGAGAATACTAAGAATAATATGTGTCTTTCCTTATCCATAAGTATGGTAATTTATAAATCAGACACATTGAGATATTAACACCAACTAATATTATACTACAATCGTTCCGGCAACACACTACAATAGGGCCTATAAAAATTGTTTTAAACTTATGAATTATTTCTTTCTGGAACTTTCCACTTATCATTTTGCTACTGTACTTGATCACAGTTAACAAAAACTACAGAAAGTGAGACAGCACGTAAGGGGAGACTATTAAACTTCTGCAAGGTTTACTATGTGTCAGTCTCCAAGTGCTTTAACACTTTAACTGAATTACATTGTTATTCTGTAAGAGAGATGCTACATATTATATATTATTCCCGTCAAAGATGGGAAAACTAATATAATCAATGACATCCTCAAAGTCACAGCACTAGAGAGAGGTGGCATGTGTGCAAATTCAAGCAGCTGGCTCCACAGTCTCAACCAGACTAGGCTGATCCAGACATATCCAATCTACAGCTAAGGATGACTATGAATGTTCCCCAACACAAAAGCATACACTTACTGTTCTAGTTTGCTTCTTCATTGCTGTGACAAAACACTCTGACCAATACCAACTTGGGGAGGAAAAGGTTTATTTGGCTCACATCTCCCAAGTCACAGTTACTCAATGAAGGAGCCCAAGGTAGGAACTTGGGGCAGGAACATGGAGGCAGGAGCTGGAGCACAGGTCATGGAGGAATGCTGCTCACTGGCTTGCTCCTCTGGGACCTGCTCAACCTGCTTCTTTTTTTTTTTTTTTTTTTTTTTGGTCTTTTTGAGACAGGGTCTCCTTGTAGCCCCAGCTGTCCTGGATTCACCATGGAGACCAGGCTGGCTCGGCCTTCAACCTGCTTTTTTATACAACATAGGCCCACCTGTGCAGGGGTGGTACCACCCACAGGGGCCTGGGCCCTTCCGTATCACTCAATAATCAAGAATATGCCCCCAGATAGGGCCACAGGCCAGTCCAATGAAGGCAATTCCCCAATTGAGGCTCCGTCAACCCAGGTGTGTCAAGTTGACACTAAAACTATCCAGCACACTTACTTAACATTATGAGATATTTTTACAGTTTATTTTGGTAACTTGATATCAAAGCTCTGGACTGTGAACCTTCTAGATGACAATGTCATGTTGCAATGTCAAAAGGTTGGGCATGCCTGAATGTAAACTGCTTTTGAATCTTCTTGGAAGTAGGTATTTGGAAAATATTTTTTAACCTTTTAATTTTTATTTATTTTTATTTTTATTTTATGTGTATGAGTATTTTGCCTGCATGTAGATAAGTATACCACATGTGTGCAGTGGTGAGTGCTGAGCACCAAACTCACATCCTCTGCCAGAGCAGCCAGTGCTCTTAACCACTGAGCCATCTCTCAAGAACCAACTTTAAAAAAATTGTGTGTGTGTGTGTGTGTGTGTGTGTGTGTGTGTGTGTGTGTGTGAATATGTACACAGGGGTACAAGTGTGCATGGAGGCCAGAAGTGGGCACTGGATCCTCTGGAGCTGGAGTTACAGGTGGTGCTGGAAACTGAACTCTGGTCCTCTGCAAGAGCAGTACTGGCTCATAACCACTGAGCCATCTCTCCACTCCTGTTTATTATCTTAAACAATAAAATGGTTAAAAAATTATGTGCATCAGTATTTCCTGAAAGTATGTTCAAAACTTTAGCAGATAATACCAAATTGCCCTGGAGCTCTGCTCCCTATATTCTTCCAAACAGGGCTGTGTTCTTGCCTTTTGCTGACACTGGCTATTATCAATAGCTTTTCTTTTGGTAAATTGATAGACATAAAGTAGCAACCTTAAACATCTTAATTTACATGGCCCTGCTCACTTGCAGATTTGAGCAGCACTCATGGTATTTCTTGTCCTCCTGTATTAAATGGGTCTTTAATTTTTATCAGTGGCACACACTCTTTACCCACATGCCTGGACACCTAGTGAGCGTGCGCCAACCCCTGCTTGAATTCCCAACCTGCATTGGAACTGTGGCTGCAGAATCAGAACAGGCTCCTTCCTGTGTGGGTCCAGAGCACAGCTGAGAACAGAACTCAGGAAATTCAAGCCAGTCGCTTCCCTCAAAACAAACTCACCCACAAATAGGTAGGTAGCAGAGTATCTGAGGTTCATAGTCTCCCCATGTCAAATCATTTTCCTTTGTGACAATCTATTGATCTAACCTGGGAAAGCAAGCCAGATGGCTTTCACGTGTACCCAGAGGAAGCCTCAGAGTCAGACTGGCTTGAGTTTGAACCTTGGAGTTTCAGAAAGTTTTCCCCCATTTCCTATATCTTCAGCTCCACAAAGACTCATAAAATCTACACGCACAGGAAGAATTAAAATAATGTCTCCCACCCAAGTACCAACCAGGCCCAACCCTGCTTAGCTTCCAAGAGCAGACAAGATCAGGTGCATTCAGGGTAGTATAGCCATAGTTTAAATATGATCAAAACATATTGTATGAAATTTGCAAAAATTAGGTAAAAATATGAAGAAAAAGCCAAAATAAAATATTAAATGTTAATAAATAAATTATATAGTATTGTATTATAATCTAAACCAGTATATAATAAAATTAATTTGTAACACATAATAAACATTTTATAATTTATCAAAAAAGAAAAATGTCTATAAGCATCAATTAGTCTGGCTGCATAATTGGTATACATTTATTAGTACTACCACTAGTAATATGTGTTATTGTTAATATTACTGTGACTGCTGTTGGTGGTATTTAAGGACAACAAAAGTTATGACTTGCCAAGTAACTGCTGTGACTGATTTTGCTAAATTAGGTGTGGGTAAAACTAAGTAACATCCTGATTTTTTGCGAATTAAGACCCATGACTATCTCCAGCTACCCGCTGAGTAAGCACTCCGTTCTCTTTTTGCCCTTGCCTTCACGCTCTTTGCCCGGTATCTTGGTTGTGCTCCAAGCCCCATCCCATCTTTTTTATATCTTAGAGTGCAGACACCAGATCCAACTGACCCTCTTCAGAGTTACTGAGACCTTCAACTACCTCTCCTCATCCAAGACAATGTGACTAGGCTCTGATGCTAGCTGGTCCTTCGAGTGAGGAGGCAGTTGGAGCAGGACAGATCATTAAACTTATTCAAGGGCTCCTGGGTGGAGCCAGCCTGGGATCGCCTCCCCCACCCCCACACTGTTCATCTCCTTAAACTCTGCAGTCCCAGAAGGGCTGTGAGAAAGAGCTCTTACCTCTGTCCTACCCCAGGGGCCTTGACTCTCCCAATCCCCTCCACCCCCCACCACCCAACACACACACAACAAACCTCTCAGCTCCTGTCCTTAACCTGCAAATCCCTCTGTCTCTGCCACTGCTCATGTCCCTTTTTCATTGCAGAATACAAGTGATTATTTCAGGAAAAAACAATGCTGGATATTTAAGTTTTGTTTTTTTTTTTTTCCGTTTTCATTTGCCAAGAGACCTTTCACAGATCTCGGCAGTTTCGTAAGAAGTCAATCTTATCTCAGCTGCCTATATGGCAGCAGGAATCAATGGTGTGAAGACCCACCACATACCCTATTAATATGTCCAATGGCACTGCTTTTATGCGGAGTTAAAAATAAACTTTGCAAATAAAATTTTTAAATAAGAAGAAAATAATAATGCAGCATTTTACTTTTCCTGGCTAATCGTCTCCACTTTATCAAATCCATGCATTCCAAATATGATTTCAGGTTACTGAGCGCATTGAGAGAACATATTGATGTGCCCTAGCTAATACGTTAGTTAGGTCTATTTTTTTGAAACATAACAGAGGGATCATCTAGATTTTAAAAAATATTTTATTTATTTATTTATTTAATGTGTATGCATGTATTGCCTGCGTGTAGGTAAGTGCACCCATGTCGTGCAATGCCCACGGAGGTCAGAAGAAGCTGTCAGATCTTCTGGACCTGGAGTTACAGACTGTGGGTCTATGTGGGTGCTGGGATTCGAACCCGAGTCTTCTGCAAGAACAGTCAGTGTTCTTAATTGCTGACCCATCTCTCCAGTCCCTCATCTAGGTTTTAAAAGGGAAGTTAAGGAAAAGAGGAAAATCTTTCCTTTTGTGTTCTTAATCTTTACGTACCTTGAGGTTTTATGAGGAAGACGAGAACAGAAATGGCAAGGAGGTGGAAGAGAATATGAAGAAGGTTCGAGTACAAGCTGAAATGGGAGTCTAAAATAGCACATTGGTCTCCAGTAGAGCAGGGATGTGTAATGAGAGCGCCCGAAGGAGCTTTCAATTAGCAATACAGCGCATGCTGTCGGAGTTCCCAAGCCGAGATTTAAAGACTAAGATATCATTGTTCTGGGTTAAAAATACCAAAAAAAAAAAAAAGAGTGAGAGAGAAATTTAAAACAACTGAGTAGAGATAGAATTGGGAAGACAAAGAATCTCAAAGAACCTGGAATCCAGGTTCTCTCTGACTCAGTATCAGTTTGCAGTATGCCTTTGAGTCAAATGCAGCCTCTCAGTTTGACCCCAGCTTCTCTTTTGCTGGGCCAGTGCGAAGGTAAATGAGACAGGACTCAGACAATACAGCGATCGTCAAAGTGCATCCACATGACATAGGCTAATTACACTATTAATGACATCAGGGAAAAAGAACTTCATGTGTGTTTTCAGTTTTACTATACATGAGAATAGGTGTGTTCTATGACATGCATGAGGCTTATTGAAAAAAGGTTTAAAAAAAAGTCGCATGGGGCTGGAGAGATGATTCAACAGTTAAGAGCAGTAACTGCTCTTGCAGAGGACCTGGGTTCAATTCCCAGCACCCACATGGTGGCTAACAATCATTCATAACTCCAGTTCCAGGGGATTTCATGCCCTCTTCTGATCTATGTGGGCATTGCACAACATGGGCAAACTTACACATATGCAGAAGACACACTCATACACATAGAATAAAAATAATAAATTTTTTTAATCACAGAAAAATTTTTCTCTCCCCAAAACAAAATAGTCTTGTAGCATAAGGACAAGGAGGGCAGACACTGAGAGCCATAGATAAGCTCTAGGAACTGGACTATCAGTAAGAGCGCCTGCAATCTTCATAGTAATGTCAAGGGAAGGAAATACAAGGTTGGTTGTGTGTGTTCAAAAGATTTTCAGGGCTAATAAGAGTTAGTATTATATCAAAGTGCTGATAAACACCCCTTGAAATAGCAAGAACTTTAAAAAAAAAAGAATTCTACAAACTAATGAGTACTATTTTGTTTTTTAGTGAGTTTCAACTACTAGAGAACATTTCCTTTCCCAAGACAGTAATTCTGTAGAATGTAATTACCTGTAAATCTGTTGAGTTTCAAACACAAATAAAGCCAGTACCAAATGGTCTGTTAAGCCATTTGATAACAGCTTTATCACTTAGGCTTGACAGAATGAATTTCATGGAGACACTTCTCCTGAATGGGGACCTTGAGGGATGAAAGCCTGGGCCAGGGAATCAGCCAGAGACATTCACCTCATCTCCCTGTCAGGGCCACTGGCAGTGTCCAGTTGGACTTTTAGAGATGCTCGAGGTCAGTGTGTCTCCAGCTATACAATTAGCCTCATGCCTAAAGTCATGCTTAGTCTATGTTCAAGGTTCATCTGGAAGCACCAGGACCAAGATAGAAGTTGCATTTCCTCCCTGTCACTAACCCATACTTTATCAGTTCTTGTCCCCCCAAAACCGTCCTGTGAAATTCTTCCCTGAGGTCCATTACCCTAGTTCCACTGTGATTGATTTAACTTAGCTCCTCTTTACCCCTTATCTAAAACGCTGTAATAGTGCCTCAACTTGCCCCACTACCATTTCCTCTTACACAAAAGCTATTATCCAAACACAGAAGATAGTGAAACTGTTCTTCTGAAAATCCCTTAACAAAAGCAGAACATGTACCCTGAGTTTTCTTTCTGAGCAACAGTATCACTCCTGTGCCCCTCATTTTCATCTCTATCCTTAAATGCTGCCATTCTCAGAAAACATCAAAGGGTGGCCACCGTGTCCATCAGACATTGTGTTAATTGTCTTTCAAGATCCAAACCCAAAATGCCCTCTAGGAAATTCTTCCCCACCTGCTGTCTGTGCCCACTCTGCCATGTGCTCTTAGTTCTTCCCTGCACTTAACAAACCACATTGTAAATATGTCTTTATACGAAAATTGTCCATAACTTACAAGCTGCCAGCACTGAGCTATTTCTTATTTATTCCTGTGTTTTTTGGGTCTAGCACAGTGCCTGGCAAAGCGGAAATCAAGAAATGAACATGGAACTGAAAAACTCGTACACTTAGCAATGGGAGGTCAGCTATCTCCCATCAAATAAGAAAGAATTCCATCTTTATGGCAGTAACAGATTAAGCATGCATGTGTACACACATATGAATGCTCCATTGCACAAGCATACGTGCACATACAATAGACACTTAGAAGTTGCTTTCACTAGAAAATATCGACTCCTCATTTGGTCCCACAAGCTAACTGAAAGAAGACTGGAAGTCTGGAGTCTCAGCCTCCATTTCCATCTGTCTCCTTTATGTGCGGTAAAGTGCTACTTCTACATGTAGCCATGTAACCACACAGGAGAATCTGCCTAGAAACCAGTGGTATCTGACCTACCTCATTCTGTTTCAAAGCTCAAGACACAAAGATAAGAGCAACTGAAGCATCTTATAGCTGACTTTTTATAATGTTTGTTCCAGATCTCCAAAGAGCACTTGAAGGTCTCTAGTCACTGTCTTAAACATGCAATCACCTTGGATTCCAGGGCAGTAAAGGTTTGAAGCACAGACTACCACCAGGCAAGAACAGTTGTCCACTATATGATGTTCTGCACCATGAAACAGGAGTGATCATCTTCTGAGAAGCAGATTGTCCCCTTAAGCAATAACAACTTCTTATGGTACCATGTTCCAGGGCCAGAGCCAAGACAATGATCACAGAACCATACCTTGACCAGGAATGCTTAATTATGTATACCCCTCACCCCTACCCCAATTCTTCCTATACTCAAACTAAAGCTTGTATCAGTACCCTCTAGCTGAACTAGGGGTCACTTGACATCTGAAGGAATCCCCATCCTGTCAGGCACTGATTAAACCTCTCTGTTTTTCACCGTTATTTCTTTCATTGACATGTTGGGACAGGTAGTAAAGCCTCATCTGTGGGGCTGCTCAAGTCAGGGCTTCTGTCCTACAATTCTGGTTCTAAAGAGAGAGAGAGAGAGAGAGAGAGAGAGAGAGAGAGAGAGAGGAGAAAATGAGGGGAATTTTAACTGAAGAAGGGGGTACAAAGGGTAAAACAGAGGGAGAAAAAAAAGATAAATTGCACTAAGAATATCTGAAAAAGCCATAGTGAAATATCATTTTATAAGCTTACTTAAAAACACATATACTATATATATATATACATATATATATATAAAATGCATGTGCAAAACATGTATGCAGTTTGAATGGAGTTATACCACATGAGGTAATAGTGTTCCCTCCAAGAGCTATCTACCCAAAACTCCAGTGCCAAGCATAGGAATTCCCTTTCAGTTATTGGCATAATAGTCCAAGAGACTCCCCAAACAATACAGGCTGTTGTTGTTGCCTCCCAGAACTCGAAGGTAAGACACTACTACTGAAGATATCACACATTTTGGACACAAGACTTGGAGGAATTGAGCTGGAACTGACCTGAAAGCCTCCTCCCTGAAGACCAGTTCTTACAGTATCAGAAGGTGCTATGCAAGGGAGAAAAGCAATCAATAGTCCTGCAAGGTATAAAGCCTGTGAACCACAACAATGACTACACCACCAAGATATCCTTAATGGTGCAATAGTGGCACATTTATCTTGAGGTTAACTACCAGTTGTCTAATTAGACTTAAGGCCCACTCCACGGGGAGGAATTTATGCCTGATAATGTAAACCTAACCAAATACTTCTGGCTGGAGAGGTCATAGACCCTAAAGGAAACCTACTACTGCATTCTCTTAAGCCAGTATAATTTCTAACTGTATTCTAAATATTTACCCTTATAACCACAGATAAGTATGTGTTATGTAGAATTGTCCTCCGGCTGGCAAGCTAGACTGGCAAGCTATAGACAGACACCTCTTTCCCAAGCTTGGTTGCACCTACTTGCCTAGGATTATGAACTTGACTGTAGGAGCTTCCACAAGAAAGCGTGGGGCAGGGAGAGTCAGTCACCCCTCCCACCCAATTGGTACGCCCTAGCTGCATGAAGGGCAGGAGCTAAGGGCATATAAGTGAAGAAAACACCATGAGGCACATTCTTTTGACATTTTTGGACAGCAGCTGAAAAGTTACAATATGGAGACTTTCCAGTGCAGCCTTGGGGTGGGGGGAGCCCCCACACTCCTGTAAGTAACCCCTTGCCCACTGCTCTGTAAGTAATACTAATAAACCTTTTACTACAGTTTCCCAAGCTGTAGTTTGGAAAAATGCCTTGGTTTGTCAGTTTGTTGTAAGGACAGTGGAAGAAGGGGGCTGGACGGCATTTGTACCTCCCAGAAAGAATTTTAGCAACAGTGTGGCTTTCTCCCCTCATCAAAGATGCTTCTTTTTGGAACAGATGGAGACTATTACAGAGATCCACAACTGGTTGAAATGCAGAGAATAAGTGACTGTGGGTTGCTCAGCCCCATTTGATGCACCTGCAATGAAACCACTACATTTACGGCTCAGGGAACATCATGAAAGGGGGAGGAAAGATTGTGAGAGCCAGAGGACCAGGACATCTGCTGCTAGATGTTTTCTAGACATGACAGGGAGGTTTCACCCATGAAATCTCAACAATATGGTTGCCTATATAAGAACTATATAATAACAATATCAGCAGACATGCCCATATGAATGGGAGAAATTTCAAAAGGCCCCACCTCTAGATGAAGAGTTACAGGCATGCAATGGCTGATGAAAGAGGGAGAATTCACAAGGCTCCTTGATAGCCTATCCGGCCCAGAGAGGTCAGTCCTAAGTTCATGCATATACTGAGTCCATTGAATAGACTCAGTAAGTTGCATACGTGTATGTGACAATAATAAAGATGAGGTCACTAAATTGAGAGGGAGTAGGGAAAGGGAAGAAGTTGGAGGGGAGAAATTATGTAAATACAGTACTCAGGTATGAAATTCTCAAAAAAAATTTAAAAAGACAAGAATAAAAGTGAAGTTCTGCATTGAGAAAAGATGAAAGAAGCTGTCAGCAATCTTTCAAACAAAATCTGTGTCCAAAATTACTTGTCTCTGTTCCCTAAGATAAAGTTCCCAAGACATACCACAGGAACATCATCACAGCAGGTAAGACAGTAGCACAGGGAAGCTTAACACACCGTGCTCATCTTCAAAATTCCTAAGTGGCAGTCAATATCCTAGAGCCTCATCTAGGCTAGCTTCAAACTCAACTATGTAGTTGAGAGAGGTGCTCATGTATGCCAGGCTAGCCTCAAACTCTTCCACCTCTCCAAGATATATGCCTTGCTAAGGCTGGATCTCAGGACATTGTGCTATGCGAGCCTCTACCAAATAAACTAGTTCCATAGCCCACAAATTAAAAAAAAAGCACCCCAAGAAACCAAGTAGATAAGGTATTTTGAAAGAATCAAGTTAACAGTGAGGCTGAGGCTATCCTATGAGAAGAGACACCAGCATGTGACCAGTAGCTCTTGGGAGTCATTTGAAAGCCAGAGGGGCAGTTCTGTAACAGATCTTTCCTCTCTGCCCACAGAAGAAATCAGCTCTGCTCCTGGCGGACTCCCAACGTAGAGAACGGGTAAGTGCCTGTTGTTTAAGCCCCTCAGTCAGTCGAACTTCATTCTGCTTAAGCAAGCTTATGCACGTGCAAACTTTATGTGGAGATCTACTCAGGAAAAGACAAACCTATATGGTCAAAGAGTGTCTTCAGACACCTGAAAGGACAGCACCTATGTGAAAATATGTCAGAATCATAATCCATTTGAGCTGTAGTCCAGCTCAAAATAAGCAAGTATTAATGATTAGGATTAGTTAACTGTCAAGACAACTTCAAGTCCTGATAGTCTATGATCATTAAAAATGGTATCCTCTTTAAAAGATGCTTAAGTACAGACAGGACTAAGGTTAACCCTTAAGGAGTCAAAGCACTTCCATGAATAGACTGTATCTTAGGTGGTATTTTACTTAGGTATCACAGGTTGGCAGAGACCAAGACCAAATCAAATTGGAATTGTGGTACTTTGGTTACCAATCTTTCTGACTTTCCCCCTACTACAGAATTATTCTCTTCCATCAATTGACATGCAAGTTGTAGAGGCAGGAATATGGATGCCTGGTGTTAGAGTAGCAAATAGTCCCATAAATTTAACTGGTCAGGGCTATAAAATCCCTAGTCTATCTGTTGGAGGACCCACCTTTCCAGTCTCACTGGTCAATTACCTGGTGATAGAACCACGCCTAGGAAGGCAGGTTCACCTTAAGTTATGCTAAATAGATGGGTGGCATACCTGGTGCTTTAATGAGGTAGTGAATTTTCCTGCCTGGAATCCCACCTTCTAGTGCAGAACTCCGCAGAACTTCCAGACCAGCCACAGTCATGTAGGTCTCTGTAAATCCATCTACTTTTCCGAATTCTTTAGAAAGGTGCAATTTTTCCTTTTCTTCATGGCTTTCTTTCTAAACATGCTTTCTTTAAGGCTTTGGGCTGCTCCTAGCACCTTGTATTTCTTTACTTGTTCTCTAAAGCTTCCTTCTCCCAGCCATGTGGTTGCCTGGCAGCAACATGTCTGACCTCCATGCAGGCTCTAAACCTGCAGAGCTTCATGGCTTTCTTCCCTTCCCCCCACCATTCACCACCTCAAGGCAGCTGCCAAAATTACCTGCTCACCTGCTCTGAGGATTTTTCTTTAAAATTCTAATAAAGTGGTAAAAGCTTTGTTTGTGTTTATTCTTAAATTCTATTATGAATGAGACTAAGAACCCCTAGGGGACCCTCTTTCTCCCTGTTTCACTGGCACAGAAGATGTGAGCAGAGCTGCAGAAGAAGTAACAATAGGGAGGAAGGAAGGAACCTCTAAGAAAGTCAGGACCAAAGACTGAAGGACGGGAAATTATTTCATGGCAACGGTTAAGAAGTGTTTGAATGCAATGCCAATCACACTAATGTCATGAAAACATCAGGAAGTATAGAAGGTTGATAAAGCCACCTTCCCACATTCTGCATAACTTTTGGACCTGGCACAGGGTATTGGGCTGCTTTAAAGCCAGAAGTATAGCAGAGATATAATTTCTCAGTGACTTTGGAAAAGAATGCCATGCTCCATTCTCCCCCTGGAGTACTGACCTGTACCCACCATGGAGGCAGAGGGAGAAGAAAAGCATCCCAGAGGGGAAGGGGAGCAGATCCAACATGATAGGCAAGAGACGTGTCAGCAGAGTGAAGGGCAGTGTTAAAACAGAGCAGCAGGTTGGACCACCCATGTTAACTAGTGGTCAAGATCTTTGCAAGTTTGACAGAGTGAGCCATCAGACCTGGTATAAGCAAGGAGTGGGGCCTTAGCAAATGTCAGCCTAAGTGGAACATGAAGAGTGGCCTGGAGGAAAGAGAAGGTACCATGAACTCAACCTTGGAAAAGCAAGTGACGTTTGGAGAAGAGCATGTAGCATGGGAGTATGGGAACTCTCAACACTTCTGGTGAATGATTTGGTTCAGCAAATGCAGTTTGAGATAACAGAAATAGGAACAGGAGTGGGGTGATGGAAACCATGGTCCTGTCACTGCCAGTAACCAGCTAGTTGGCCTGACTTCTTAACTTCCTGTATCTCAGTTTCCACTAGTATCTAGCATCAGCTATGTGACATAGTAGATGCTTCCGGAAAATCTTCCAACTTACATAAATTAAAGGGATATTTTCCAATTTAATAATTTCTTAAGGAGTGCTAAGACTCGTGTGTTCATGGGGAATTTTTCTTTTTTACTGGTGCTGGTTACCAAACTCAGGATCTTATACATGCTAGGTAAGTACTCTAGCACTGAACTCTACCCCAGCACTATAAGAAATCTAGTGAGTGTTGATTGGCTCCCAATTTCCATGATTAGCTAGTATTTATCATGTTTCATGTTCTTGAGAGGTACAGAGCAAAAATGAGAAATGATAATCCATTGTTCTTACGGACAGGCTCATGAAAGAAAATTATAATACAATGAAAATTATAATTCAATATATTTCTATGCAGAAATGTTTAAGGAATCACAAATATAAAAACTGACATAAATTATTTATGGTAGCGATATTAAACTAATAAAAAGAATCTAATTATCTAATTATTCAATTGAAAAAATTATATAACATTCATACAATAGAATATAAACAGCTTTTGTAGGTAAGATTTGTGAAGAGGTTTTTAGCAATATGAAAAAAAATTTTAATGATGATGTTCAGTGAAAAAGGAGTGTACAAAATCAGATACTTAGAATAAGATAAACCTGCTAAATTAATTTCATAAGATTCCCTCTTCTAGCTGTGATGAACTGTTCACCAAATTAAACTTCCTAGTGTGAACAGTTAGGAAACTGAAAAAAGTACATGAAATTTACTTTCTGATATAAGACTGTGGACAGCATGGCAGACAAGGGAAGGAAGAGAACAACAGGCACAGCAGGAAGGAGAACTCTCTACTCATGCCCAACACAGAAGCTATGTAAATAAACCATAAGGAATCCACACAAACCACTAGAACTATTAAACAAGGTTAGTAAGGTCATAAAATACAGATCAATATACAAAAATGAGTTACAGTCCTATATTCAAGCAAGGAACTAGCAAATGCAATTAAAACTACAAATTACAGGGCTGGAGAGATGACTCAGCAGTTAAAAGCAATGGCTGCTCTTGCAGAGGACCTGCATGTGGTTCCCAGCACCTACACAGTGACTAACAACTGTCCATAACTCCAGTTCCAGGAGATCTGACACCCTCTTCTGGTCTCTGTAGGCATTGCACATATGTGGTACACTTACATACATGCAGGCAAAGCACTCATACACATTAAAAAACCCTACTACTTATAAAACTATTGAAACATCCATGATTTAGGATAATTTTAATAAAGATGTGTTTAAATATGGGTGAAAGAAATGAAAGAAATTCCAAATAAATGGAGAAATATAATATGTTCACAGACTGAAGAGCAGATATTGATAAGATTTCATTTCTCCAATATAGATTTAATACAATCCTAATCAAAATTCCAACAGAATATATAAAATGGGAATGCTCTAGATTTTAAGATGAGGAACATGGAAAACCCATACAATTTGATTTCAAGACTGACTTAAAAAATGGAAGTAATCAAGAAAGCGTCACATTGGCAAGAGGACAGGACATAGATTAATGGGAAAGGATAATGAGTCAAGAGACTAATGGCAAAAATGGTCAATTGATTTTTGTAATGGTGCTAAGAAAGACAAATGGGGTCTGGGTAGCACTTTCCAAAAAGTAGTGTTGGACATACATGGATAGCACTCAGGTCTCAGTATCACATCCCATACAAGAATTAATAAAAAAGCAATGCTATCTAAAACTTCAAGAATAAAACATTGATGATAAAATGTTAAATGTTGGAAAAGGCCAAATAGCTTTTTAAAAAAAAATTCTGTGACAAGTTCAAGTTCTCAGCATGTTGCCAAGGCTACCTTTGAACTCATGATTCTCCTTGTCTTCGCCTCCTGGGTGCTGGGATACAGGAGTGCAACACCAAGCCTAGATTGGCAAAAAGGTCTTCATGAGGACACAAACACCACTAACCATAAAGGAAAATACTGTAAATTGGAGAAACACTCTACCAGAGATGTCATTTAAAAAGTGAAATCACAAACCATAGAGCTAGAGAAAATATTTGTACTGTATACAGTTGAAAAAAAGATTTATTTGTAAACCTAGAAAAATTTCCCTAAAGAAGACAAGTCATCAAAATGTGCAAAAGATCTGAACAATCACTTGACAAAGTAGTCACATGAAGACACATTCAATATCATTAGTCACTAGGCAAATGAAAATTTAAACCAAATGAGCTGCAAATACACACATATTAATGAAGGCTGAACACAGTGTCAGCAAGGGTATGGAGAAAATAGAATTCTTCTACAGTGGTAGTGGGTTCGAGTTGGTACAGCCACTGGAGAAAGTTTGGAGTTTTTTTTAAAATTGATTTTAACAAATAAAGGTACAGTTAGCACATCACCCATTCATTTTAATATTAGGTTTTATATATGGGAGAAAAAAACGTGTCCATGCAGACTTCTACATGAATGTACACAGTAATTAAGAGTGTGCAATGCTGGCATTAGGATGTCTAGCACTTACTTATAACAGGCGATGGGACTATCTACTGATGGTTGAATAGTAGTCAGAATATGGCATGTTAATACCAGAATATACTCTTCATTACTACTTACCAGCAATAAAGAGATATAAATTCCATGTGCATGAAAAATTCCCCAAAACAAATAGGAAAAAAAGAAATCTAGTCTGTATCTACCTTTCATAAAAATTAACTTAATGAATCATAGATCTAAATACAAAACATAAAATTATAAAACACTTAGAAGACAGACTAGGAAGAAAATATAGAAGACCTTGGTTTGGCGTTAACTTTTTTGTTTTGTATTTTCAGGCAGGACCTTGCTGTGCAGCTCACTCTGGCTTCAGACTTGTGACCTTCCCACCTCAGCCTCCCCAGTGCTGGAATTATAGGTGTGGGCCACCACATCCAGCTAGCCATGAATTTTTAGATATAACATAAAAAGAAGTTTCATTAATGAAGTAAAACTAGGAACTTCTGTTCTGTGAAAAACACTATCAAGAACATGAAAAAACAAGTGGGAGAAAATCTGCAAAACTGATGGAGAACTGATAGCCACAGCACACCAAGAACCCTTAAAACTCAACCATAAGAAAATGAACTTCCCAGTTAAAAAACAGACAAAAGACCATGTGGTTCTTGTCGTTGAGCCCATTTATGTGATTTATGACATTTATTGACTTACGTATATTGAACCATC
>NW_008352270.1:4133836-4146578 GCF_000622305.1 Nannospalax galili | reverse complement strand
GGGTCTTTTTTATCTTTCTTTCTTCCTTCCTTCCTTCCTTCCTTCCTTCCTTCCTTCCTTCCTTCCTTCCTTCCTTCCTTCCTTTTTTTCTTTTCTTTTTAAAAATTATTTATTAACAACATACTTAGAAAAAGCAGTTCATTACAGCAGCATCGACATATTCAATAAAAATTTCCTGAGCTAAGATGCATCTCTTTCAAAATTGGCTGTAAATTTTGAGGGTCACAGTTAAAACCTCATTCAATTTTATGTCTTATAAGGGTTATACTGAGTTCAATATTGTATAACTGTATTAATTCAACTGTGAACCTAAAATTTTATAGCCACTTTTGAAAGATGCTTCTCTTTCAAAATTGGCTGTAAATTTTGAGGGTCACAGTTAAAACCTCATTCAATTTTATGTCTTATAAGGGTTATACTGAGTTCAATATTGTATATTGTATAACTGTATTAATTTAACTGTGAACCTCAAAATTTACAGCTAATTTTGAAAGAGAAGCATCTTTGCTCTGGAAATTGTTATTGAATATGTTAATGCTGTAATGAAATGCTTCTAATCATGTGGTTATTAAATAATTAAAAAAAAAACAGACAAAAGAAGCCAGCTGTGGTAGCTCATGTAGCAGAAGGACTACCATGGGTGTAAAGCCAGCCTGGGCTACATAGTGAGTTCCAGGTCAGCCTGGGCTACTGGGTGAGACTGTGTCTCAACAAAACAAAGAAAATAGAACAATGGGCAAAAGATCTGGACAACATTAAAGAAGATAATAATCATCTGGAAAGATGCCTGGCATGACATGTCATCAGGGAACTCCAGATGAGACCAACAGTGAGAAAGAGACCAGGGCCCCACTAGAGCAGAGGAGAATAAGGATGACCTGTGGGACGGCTGACACTGAGCAGGACAATTAAAATCCAAAGCATGACCATGCCAATGCTCGTCGGGATGTCCTGGAGCAACATGAAGTCTCAACGCAGTGGGGCAAAGAGCACTCCAGCCACTCTGGAGGACAGTGTGGTGACTTCTTACAAAACTAAGCATTCTCTTACCATACAGCCTAGCAACTGTGCCCATTGGTTGTCACCCAAATGAGATAAAACTATATCTACAAACAAGCAAACAAGCAAAATGCTTTGTCCACTGATATTTGCAGTAATATTTATAACTACTCAAATTTGGAGTGAATTGAGATGAATGGGTAACAAAGATCGTGCACACACAATGGATCATTATTTGGTGCTGAGAAGAAATGAACTCTAATGTCATAAAGAGACCTGGAGACCCCCAGGTGCATATGGCTAAGGGAAAGTTGCCAGTGCACAAAGGCTACATGCTAAATGATTCCCACCATGCAGCACTCTGGAGAAGGGGCATCTATGGAGACAGTGAAAAGATCAATCAGTGGGTGCAAAGGATGGGAAGTATGAACATTCAAAATGTAACAGATGTTTGAGACAGTGAAACTGTTATATACAATATTATAATAATGGGTACATACTATTATACACTTACCCAAGCCCATAGCAGGTACATTTCAAAGAATGAACCTCAGTGTAAGCTGTGCATGTCAGCTAACACTCATGATGATGACAAAAGTAATGCATTAATGAGAGATGTTAGTAATAGATGAAACTGTATCAGGGAAGGGTACCAGAGTATAAAGGAACTTTCTGTGGTTTCTGCTCAACCTTAAAGAGATTCATTATTTATTTACTTGTGTGTATGTGTGTGTCTGTGTGTCTGTGTGTGTGTGTGTCTCTGTGTGTGTCTGTGTGAGTGTATCCACATGTATGTATGGTTGCATATGACTCTGCATTTGTACTAGGTCAGAAAGGGCACTGGGTGTCCTCTCTTTCACTCTCTGCTTGAGGTAGGGTCTCTCCCTGAACCTGGGGTTCTCCTTTTCTCAGCCACACTAGAAATGAGTAAGCCCTAGCAATCCTCCTGTCTCTTCAACCCTCAGAGTTGGAGTTATGGCATTTGTGGGGATGCTTGGTTTGCTATCTGAGTGCTGAGATCCAAGCTTTGGTTCTCATGATTGTGCAGCAAGCCCACTTAACCATAGAACCATCTTTCCAATTCTGTCTGCTTTTTAAAATCTTATTTACTTATTATGTGTATGGGTGTTTTGTCTGAATGTATGTAAGTACATCCAGACAAAGTGCATGCAATGCCCAGAGGTCAGAAGAGGGTATCCCATAGAACTGGAGTTACAGACAGTTGTTAGATGCCATGTGGATGGTGGGAATTGAACCTGGGTCCTCTGTAGGAGCAGCCAGGGCTCTTAACTACTGAGCCATCTCTCCAGCCCCTCAATTTTTTGTAAACCTACAATCATCTTAAGAAATGAATTCTGTCTGGGTGTGGTGGTGAATTACTTGAATCCTAGAGCTCAGGAGGCAGGGGCAGAAGGATGGATTTCTGTGGATGGAGGTCAGTCCGTTGTGTATAGTGGATTCCAGGCCAGCTGGGACTACAAGGAGTTCCTATCTAAAGAAAACAAAAGACAAAAAAAGAAAAAGTATTCTATTGGGTTAGGGGTGCAGCCCAGTAGAGATTTCCTAGCATAAGTTCTAAGGCTTAAAATCTCTAATGTCATTCTCTCTTTCTCTCTCTCTCTCTCTCTTCTTTTTCTCCCTCTCTTATTTAATTATGAAATCATGAAAGACATTTAAAACAGTACCAATGTAAAAATGTGAAAACAAATAGAATTGTTATTAATAGCCATAAAAATATGAAAACAATCAAATATTTGTGAAAGAAACAAAGGCAGGAACTACTGACACCTGCAACAATACGGAGTTACTTCAAAATCGTCATGCAGAAGGAAAGAAGCCAGGCATGACAGTGTGCTGTGTGGTCCCATTCAGCCGGAGGCCCATAACAGGCCAGCTACTTTGAATAACAAGAACCAGACCATGGTTATCTGTGGCAGGGACCTGGCTTATATCAGGGGAGCATCAGATAAATTATAACATCACCTTTGGGGGTGATGGAGACGACATTCCTATTAATATATTGGTTACATGGCACACATATCTGTAAATCACATCATGACATAGTTGATTAAAGAAAATGGTGGAGAAGGGAAAAATAGAATCTCCAAAAAGAGAAAAGGGAGAACAAAATGGGTGGGGAGAGAAAGTGGCAGAGAGGTGACTAAATACAGTGCAATATTAATAGTGATTACTTTGGAAATGGGCTGTAGGTAATCTTTTATTTGTATGTTTGCTTCCATACTTGTTTTTGAGATGGCATCTTCCTATTAAGCCCAGGTTGGCCTTGAACACACCATCTTCCTGCCCCAGCCTAATGCCAGAATTACAGACTTGCACTACCATGCCCAATTCAGTTTTAATTTTCTTCTGAAGAAAGTTCTCTGTTTCCATTCTTCAGTGATGGCTTCACATTCCTCTTACAATAAAAATAACAACCCTACCACTATAAGAAGAAAGCCTGGATAGTGTGACAGCTTGTCCAGCCGGAATGGGTGGGAGGGTAAAAGGAGAAGAAGTAATATTTATGTTCAATTTTGCAGAATCAACAGACTTTCATAAGATTTCATCCAGCTGAGAGGAATGACTTCTGTGTATGGACGATTCATTGGTAATATAAAGAAATGAGTGAGTGCTCTCAAGATAGAATGTGTGTACACGCATGTGTGTTTATGTGTGTGTATGGAATGTGTGTGTGTTGGTGGTGCTGGGATGGTACCAAGGGCCTACAAATGCTCTATATACCACTAAAGAATAGTGAGACCTCTGATCTAGGGGCGTCGAAGGCCTTTCTGTAGCCTCCTCTACCCAGGAACTTTGTGCCAGGTTGGTGCATTCAAGTGCACACTATTAGGGACATGTGGTAGTGACCCCAGTGAGAGCTGTGGCTTCTGAAGGGCTAGCCAGGCCCATGTCTTGGCACTTCTCCAAGCTCACGTCTTACCAGGAAGTTTTTACATATTCATTTGTAATAAACCCAGAATTCACAATCAGCAGACTGGTTCATGGCTCTATAGAGATCACTGTTTTGTCAAATAATTCTAAATTAAACTAGATACTATTTTTTGTGTGCTGTAGTTTTGTGGGTATATATGTTTTCTTTTGGTTTTTCTTTTAAGCAACTGTAAATCGTGCCTAGGATTGCTAACATCTGACACGGAAGTTTGTTCATGTACGATTTCCTTCTCTGATAGTCTAGGTTCCTTGTTTGTTACAGCCTCTGATCCAGCTACGTTGGGAGGTCACACGAGGGTCTACATATTCCTGGTGAACATCAAGGCTTGACAAGAACCTCAGGCTTCCCACCAGGGTATGAGTTTTCAGGTACCCTTGAGGTCTTTTCTCTTTATGTATGGTCTTGACATTGACTAAGAGATTTTTCAGGGTCAAGTGGTTTATACTACACTCTTCATTCCCACTGGTAATCTTTCATGGTTAAACCATCTTGGCATCGTTCCCACCGTTAGCACCCTCTCATTTTCATCTCTTTCTTCAATATGCCTGCGTACAGCATCTTCTACAGTCCTTCCAGATCCTCATGCATTGATACTTTTAGGTTCTTTTGTTGTTGTCCTTTTTAAAAATTTGCTTATTTATTTCTGTATGTGCACATATGCACGTGTGTATGGGTGCTAGTAATATGTCCTTTTGTGTTTGCTCCCCTCAAAGCCGAAGTTACAGGCAAGTGCTGGACGCCCGGCAGCTTCTTACCTGAGTGGGGTTTTGGTTTTGCAAGGGAGTTTTCTTTATTTTTCGTTTAGGGGTGAGTTTTTTCATTTACTTTGTTTTGTTTTGTTGTTTGTTTTTGAGACAGGGTCTCATTATGTCCAGCTCATGCTGTTCTTAAAGTCATACTCCTCCTGCTCAGCATCCAAAGTGCTTGGATTTCAGATATGTACCAGGTGGTGGTTTGAGTGAAAATGTTCCCAATAGGCTCTAAGTATTTGAATATTTAGTCAGCTTGTAGCACTGTTTATGGTGGTTTAGGAGGTGTAGTGGCCTTTCTGGAAGAAGCACATCACTGGGCGTGTGATTTGAGAGTTCGTAGCCTTATCCCATTTCTGGTTTTGCTCTATCTGCTTCCTGTACTTGCTTGAAGATGTGACATGAGCACTCAGCTTTCTTCTCTGCGTTCCTCATTCCATGCCTCCCCATCATGATGGACTTATCCCTCTGGAACTATAAGCCAAATAAACTCTTCCTTCTGTAAGTTGCCTTGGTCATGGTGTTTTGTCATAGCAACAGAGATGTAACTCATACATACCACCACACCCAGCTACTTTTAGTTTTTTGAGTCAGGGTCTATGTAGCACTGGATGGCCTGGAACTTGCTATGTAGACCTGGCTAGCCTCAGAATTATAGAAATCTGTCTGTCTCTGCTTTTGGAGTGCTGGGATTAAAAGCATGTGCCACCACACCTGGCTTCCAGCATCTTTTTTTTTCTTTTTGGGTTTTTGAGACAGGGTCTTCCTGTAGCCCCAGCTAGCCCAGCCTCCATCTCACAGAGATCCACCTGCCTGTGCCTCCCAAGTGCTGAGATTAAAGGTGTATGCCACCACACCTGGCTCTAGCTATTATTTGTTAATTGAAATATTCTCCTATCTAAGTTTTCAGTTATGACTCTAGAGGATAAAAATTAAGTGTTCCCCTTTTGTCCATATAATTTACAGCTCAATAGATAAGAGACAGATAGATGGAATGGTTGACAGATAATCTGTAGAGATATGTGGATACATACAAAAACATTAATGTGCACACACACTTTAGGTAAAGAAAACTCCATGTCTTCACACCTTTACTAGAGAAACACACTGGGCATAGTCCAGTTCCATTAGACCCAATTGCAGCCATAAAAAAAGTCAAATGTAGACTATTAAAGGGATTTGGTAGGGAAAGTGGCTAAAGGCAGATTGGATTTGATTAGTACATGTGTAATGGTCAGTACATGTGGAAATACCATCCTGAACCACAATTAAATGCATAGAATTAATACACAGTAGTCAAAAATAAAATAATTATTTTGAATCTCAATTCCAAAAATAGTAGAAAAAGAAAAGGCAGCAATCTCATATTACATGTAGATATTTCAGAAATTTAAGTTATTTCACCAAATTAGTTCTGTCCCTATGGAGAAAATTTTTCAGACAGCCCATTGTTTAATTTTACCTTGACTTCTCTGTCCTTGACTCTCAGTTGTACGCTGCCTCATTCCTTCTGCTGGACCTGCCTCCAGGGTTTCCTATGTCCTTGTTCTTCGACATTCTGTAAATCCCAGTTCAGTTCAAGCATCAACAAGCAAGGGTCAGAGAGACCGGGGAGAGGTGGGCACAGTACACCTGGGCATGTCCATTCTAAGGGTCTGAGGGAGTTTTCTAATCCTGGGATGAGAAAGTTCAGAACAAATGGTAAACTCCGTCAGGGAGGGCTGGCTAGCTGAAGCCAGGTCACTGCAATCAGGTCCAATTCTACCTGCAAAATTAGAAGTTCATGCAGGCCTCCCCGGGGTAGCCAATGAGAGAAGTCTCTTCGTGAAAGACAGTCCAGGGGCAACCGGGTTGGGATTCATGGGAGCCAGAGGCTCCCCTCTCTCACCCACAAGCTCCCTGGGGGGTGGGAGGCTCCAGAATAGGTCCATTATAGACTATCCATGCTGACCCCCTCAGGTGTCAAGGGAGCTCCTGCCTACAGCACCAGGTAGGACACCTCCTCATAGAGCCAGGCCTAGAAGCAGAGCTCCAGCAGAGGGGAGCCCAAAATTCAGAGCATTCAAAAACCACAGCCCCCTACCTTAGCATTTTTTATTGTAGTCCCTTGTTATAGCTGATCTCTGCCACAACTGAACAAAGCAATTTCAAGATTCCAAGATTAAGTGCCTTTCCTGAATTTTCTTCTCACCTCTAACTTGAGTCAGGTGACTGCTTCATGTCCTTCCCACAGACAGCACCAGGTGCTGTTTCTGCCTAGTGCCCCACAGAGTCCAGTTCTGTACTTTGACTTGTGACAACCTCTATTAGAATGTTCCAGGGATCTACACAAATCGTCTACCACATGCAGGGAGGCCTGCAGCAGAGCCCCTCATTGTAGGCAACAGACCTACAGAGATGGCTTATCCAAGGCTCTGAGGACACAGGCTTCCTATCACCTCCACTGTCCCTTTTCCAGGCTCCACATCTGTCCCCATCTCCAAGATCACTTACTGACTCACCACGCACATCCTAAAACCAGTCAGGCTGCCTCTGCACCAGGCTTTACGTAAGAGACCCAGCTGGTATGTAGAATTGTTTGCTGCATACCACCTCAACCCCCAGAAAGGTGTATCATGTTCTAACAAGACCATAAGGGATCCCGAACTCCTTCATGACTCTCTCAGCCCCAGAACAGCAATAGTAGAAAAAAAAAATCAGCCCCTCGTCACTAATTATTTCACCCCAAGGATTCTTATGCAGTCCCCGTGTCTCATTCTCCCTTCTTCCCGCAGTTCTGCCTTCATCAGGCTGGGGTGACTCCCTAGGGAGGCCAGAGTCTGACCTGGCAATGGTACATACATGGTATACATTCAACAGAAGACACACTTCAAATTCTGAATCTTGCTCTTTCCCAGACTAGCGATATGTGGTTCAATACTCTCTTGTGAAGGTGGGCACTGTGGGCAAGCCGCAGCTCCCAGCCACCAGAGCCACTACAAAAGGAAATGATCTGCCTACAGTGTGCCGTGTTGCAAAGGTAGGACGTTCGGTAGGTTAGACGCACTAAGTGCATTTTAACTTGTGTCATTTTCAACATACTGTAAGTTTATCAGGATGCAGTTTCACTGTGAGTCAAGGGGGCATTGGCTAATACAATCATAAGTTTTTCTTTTTAAAAAGTTTTATGAATAAATAGATCTACATTGCCCTTGCTTGCCTTGGTTTATTCTTTAAATCTTTTATTTTTGCTCATGAGAATTTCTCCAGTAGCCAAGTCTGAAGTGAGAATTCAGTCTGCAGATAAAGCAGCCTCTGCAGCTATCCCCTCAGTGGCCAGTCCCTGTCATGTTGCTGTGTCTCTGGGTCGTCTACCAACACTCTGCTTTGGCCCTGTGTCCATTTTCTCTTACCACAGCTGGCCCCCAAGAACCTCCTCTCCTGAAAGCAAGAACCTATATTGTCGTAGCAGTGACCTAAGACACTGTAGAGAATAGTGCTATTATTTCATCTAATTTAAGAGATGTTCACACACATGGACACATTACTTAACTAAATCAGACACATCTGTCTGAACTGAACCCTAGCTTTAACAAAATGATACAGACCACACTTTATCTCTTCCCTCTAGAAATAGGGACCTAGGGCTGAAGAGATGGCTCACTGGTTAACAGCTCTGGTTGCTCTTGCAGACGACCTGCTTTTGATTTCCAGCACCCACATGACGGCTAACAACCATCCATAACTCCACTTCCAAGGGGAATCTGATGCTGTCTTCTGACCTCTAGGGGCATTGCATAACATGGGTGCACCTACATACATGGAAGCAATACACTCATATACATAAAATAAAAATAATGAAGTATTTTTAAAAAAGAAATAGGGACCTATTTCTCTGTTATTGAATTTCCAAGCCCCTCTTCAGTCTCCCATCAGTTAGCTTCTGGCTGTGAACTAGCTAATTTTCAGCAAGGCCTACTCACCAGCAGCTGGTACCCCAAGACCAATGAGGAGCCTGACACCTCTGCCTCCAGCAGGAGATCCATTGATTTTTTTTTTCAAGAAGAGACAAATGAAAGTTCTAGAAGACTTAGATTCAAAAGAAATACATACATGAAATCAACCAAGAAGATCTAAGACACAAGCAGTATCCCAGGGAGAAACACAAGCAAAGACATAGCAACCCTTCTAAAATTGGAAGCGAAATAATATGTTCAATATTACTCAGCTGTTATTTCTATTTTGGAATGTCTTTAACATAATCTTGTTAGAGACATAGGAGTGTTCAAGGAAAATTGCTGAATGAGAAAGTGAGTGAAGGATAAAAGTGGGAAAAAAATGGGAACGTGAACAAGAAGAGAAAAGGTCTGGAGGGTAAATCTGATTAGTTTGATTTACATTCCTAATAACCACTGGCTCAAAGTCTAACACAGCCTCATCTGGACTTAGACTCCCAGTGGCTTGGAGGACACTGACTTAAAGAAAACATGTTCCTATTATTCATTCAAATGCTAGAAATCATCAGAGTTCTGAATATGCCATTTATCATCAGAACTCTATGGTAACAATGTGCTATTACAAAATGTAAAAGAAATATTAACATAAGGTTCTACCATTCTACCTTTTGTATTAAATTATGGAACAATAATGCCCCATTAATTTTTTTGGCCTTGAAACCGGTGTAATGAAAATACAGAATTGCTGCCAGTGCTACATTGAGACGTCCTCTTTGTTTTCGTGGCCATCACTGGTAAAGAAAGCATTCCTTTCTTTGGCAGCTCTGCTAACCAGGCAGAGATGCTTCTCAGACCACAACAATATCTCAGAGTAGTGAATAGCATGCCTTCCAGAAAACTTTTTCAATGGAGAAAAGAATTCACAGAACTAAAATAAGCTTAATTCTCTTTTAAACTGCAGAAGGCAGATAAAGCCGGCGGGGGGGCGGGGGAGGAAGGAAAGATCTGTCTTGCTTGAATTTTTGCCCTCCTACAATGGAAAGCAGCTTTGAAGAAAATAATATTCCATACAATTATTCTTGTAAAAGCCAGTTTCGACTTCAGTGGGCATGGAGTGACACCCCTTTCAAGAATTCTTTCAAAATGAAGGTTTCTGCTCTTTAATGTCATATAAGGCAAGGATTTAACAGCTCCTACCTCAGCCTCATCAAGCACTGCTTGATTATGTTTCAACTGGCAGTTTTTACAAAAGCATTTCTGGGTAGATTCTCTTTCTTTTCAGTTCATCAGACTTTTTAGAGCTGGTTTCTCCAAGGGGACTAAGTAAAATGGAGGTTTTTAAATTCTTAAATATTGTCATTTTTCTCTTCACCTCCACAACACACACACACACACACACACACACACACACACACACATGCACACGCACACACATATACAACTAGTTCTAACATGGGTATTTTGGGAACTAATAGAAGAATCACAGAAGCCCAGAGTGGTCCTTCAAAGATTGCAGCACAGATTTCCAAGTGCACTTTCAGAGCAGCCTGCATTGTCAGTGCATGCCTGGGTGTCGGTGGTAACACGGGCTGCCCAGCCTCTCCTTCTGTGAGGTGCACATGTTACTGGGCTTTAGACAGTGGACTGGAAGGGCTTGCAGTGGCACAACCTCCAGACGACAGGGAGAAGGCCCCCTTCTTGCCTTTCCTCTGTCATGCTGCTGGAAAAGCAGACTAATTTTGGAAGAAAAAGACCACACACTGCAGAAGTCAGATGACACACAAAGGGGTCCCAGGAAGCCTCACAGGAGGCCATGAGCTGCCTACCTGTGGACCGATTGTGAGACATGAAGTTCAGGCTTCACAACTTACTGTTCCTGGAGCTCTGTGACATGCAGTCAAAACCATAATGATAAAAATGCAGAAAAAAACTGAGCTGTGATTGAAACCCAGACTCGCAAGATGGAGCACTTTCTTTTTCCTGTTTGTTTTGTTTTTTTAAGTTTGTTTGTTGTTTTGCTTATTTGAAGTCCTGGGTGTTGGATTCAGGGCCTTGTGCATGCTAAGTAATTGTTCTAACACTAAATTACTCACACATACACATATAGACACAGATACACACACGCATGCACGTGCACACACATGTACATATAGACACACACGCATACACACATATGCACATAGACATACACAAACATACTCATGCATGCATGTGCACACACAAGCACATATACAACATGCTAGTTTCCCTATTTGCACCAAACAATCTTGCTAAATATTTGACAAATTTAAAAGGCTATATATTATGGCTAAATATACATATTGGTTTTTGAGACAGGGTCTCCCTGTTGCCCCAGCTGGCCTAGAGCTCATTATGTAGACTAGGCTGTCCTCAGTCTCACAGAGATCTTCCTGCCTCTGCCTTCCAAGTGCTGGAATTAAAGATGCGCACCATGACACCCGGCTATGCTGCCAAATTTTTAAAACTATTAATAATATCTTAGTACTTATCTTTGATTAAATTAGGCCTCTTTCTTATTTTCAAGCTTTAGTGTAGATCTGAAATGCCCCTCCAAAAGCCCATATCTTGGAGGCTTGATTCCCAGTTTGGGGCTCTTGGGATGTAGTGGAATCTTTAGGAAGTGGGGCCTGTCAGGAGGAAATGAGTTCAGTAGCAGAGTATGCTACTGAAGGGGACCCTGGGATCTCTCTCTCTCTCTCTCTCTCTCTCTCTCTCTCTCTCTCTGTTTCTTGGCTGCCGTAGGTGAGCAGCCTCCTCAGTCATGTGTTCCTGCCGTGGTGTGCTGTGCCATCAGCACAGCTGCAAAGCAACAGGGTCAAGCCATAGTCTGAAGCCATGAGCCTAAATGCTTTATTCTAGTTTGTTTTTTGTTGCTGTGATAAACACCATGACCAAAAGCAACTTGGGAATGGAAAGGCTTTATTTGGCTTACATTCACAAGTCACAATCCATCATGGAGAGAAGTTAAGGCAAACAGAAACTGAAGCAGAAACCACGGAGTAATGCTGCATCCAGGCATCCAGCCACTGTTCTTACATAGTCCAGCTCCATCTGCCTAGGGATGGTACTACCCACAGTGGGGTGGAGCCTTCTACATTAACCAGCAATCAAGAAAATGTCCCACAGACAGGCCCACAGGCCAATCTGATACAGGAAATTCTTCAATTGTGGATCCCTCTTCCCAGGTACATCAAGATGACAACCACAATAAGCCATCACAAGATCTTTCCTTCTGGGCCTCAGGCATGGCAGGCAAGTATTTTCACTGACTTACATACCCAGCCCCAAACCCAAATCTTTCCTCTTTTTAAGTTGATTATCTTGGGTATTTTGTCCTGCAGTAGAAAACTTAATAACATAATTTATTCTTGTTAATAAGAGAGACATTGATCTTTATGATGCAAAGTACCTATCTAAAAAGATGATTCTCTTCCTTTAAATTTTCATTATTTATTAGTCACATCGTGGTGTATGTGTGTGTGTGTGTGTGTGTGTGTGTGTGTGTGTGTGTGTGTGTAGGGATTGGACCAAATTGGTATTATGTAAGGGGTGATAAAATTGAGATTCAGTCATCCAATACAACAGACTTGGGCTTATGTAGCAGCTCTTCTATTTATGTATTTAAATAGTTACCTAATTTCAATCAGCCTGGTTTCTTATCATGAAAAAGAGCTTGAACCTCTGTCAAGCTGCTGCTGCAGGAATTAACTAGGATAGCACATTTTAATGACAGTCCCTGTACCTGGCACATAAGAAGCAGTCAGTAAATATATAATTCTTTGGTTTCTTTTGAACCTACATGTATTTATTCATTTAAGAATTATTTATGAAGAACCACACACCATCATCCTGGAAAGGAAGTGGATAATTCAGAAGAGGGTAGCCGCCCCTGGGGGCCTTTCCTGCGGGTGGCAAGAAATGAATATAGTCTAAAAGAATAAAAAAAAGTAGAGTTCTCAGAAAATGCAGATAAACTGTGAAATATTCTTTTTAAAATATTTTATTTATTATTTTTATTTTATGTGTATGCATGTATTGCCTGCATGTAGGTAAGTGCACCCATGTCATGCAATGCCCATGGAGGA
>NW_008352270.1:4133628-4133802 GCF_000622305.1 Nannospalax galili | reverse complement strand
CAAGAACAACCAGTGTTCTTAACTGCTGAGCCATCTCTCCAGCCCAAAATAGATATACTTAATTTGACCACTTAGAAACAACTGTTGTTAATATTGGGGGGATACATCTTTTTCTTTTATTTCATCTATGTTGAATAGAATCTTATAAACAGACAAGCTGTGAAAATATGCTAT
>NW_008352270.1:4107725-4133612 GCF_000622305.1 Nannospalax galili | reverse complement strand
TTCCTTGAAAATTTTTCTCCCAGGACTGGAGAAATGGCTCAGTGGTTAAGAGCATTGGCTATTCTTGCAGAAGACCAGGGTTCAATTCCCTGCACCCACATGGTGGCTGTCAACCATCTGAAACTCCAGTTCCAGGGGATCCGATACCCCAATACTTAATAAAATATTTAAAAAAGAACTTTTCACCCTTGAAATTTGTTTTTTATAAATTTATTATTTTGATTTTATGTGTATAAGTGTGTTGCCTGCATGTGTGTAAGTGCACCCTTATCATGCAATGCCAGCAGAGGTCAGAAGAGGGAGCTGGAGCCCTTGGAACTAGAGTTAGGGATGGTTGTTAGTTGCCATGTGGGCGCTGGGAACCGAACCTGTGTCCTCTTCAAGAGCAGTCATTGCTTTTAACACTGAGCTGTCTCTCCAGTTCCCTTCCTTGAAATTTGTTTTAAAAATTGTATGGCATTATCATTTCAAGTGCTAAATTCTATTTACCTTTTCTTAGATGTACTTGAATTCATTCAACAGTCCCTCTTTGGGGATGCCAAATGCTTTTCCTTTTTTCTATTAAAATTAATGCTACTCTAATTCTACATTCTTAGAGAGGCATTCTCTTGACAACTCTTACAGTTCCAGTTCTCCACAACTGTTCCCTGCTAAAAGTTGACAACATGTGGATAGGCATATTGCCTAGTCCCCTACCAGAACTGAAGCCCAACTCAGCCACTGGAACACCTCCAAGATCATCAAAACTTCTGTCCTGTATAGAGCAGATATCAACAGATTAATTATTAAGTGAAAAAAAAGGTTAATTTATGATAAACATTCTCATATAAAAGTTTTATACAGGAATAGTAATTTTTAAAAAATAAATTCATCAAAGGAAAAAATTTTCAGTCAAAGAATATTAGCAGTGTTAACTTTTGATATGAACTGTCAAATTATTAGACAAAGCTAATATAATTTACTCTCCCCAGAAGAAAAAGGTTCAATTCTCTGTATTCTTACCAATATTTTACAATTATTAATTTGCATTAGGTTTTTTGTTTGTTTGTTTAGTTGGTTTGTTTAGTTGGTTGGTTGCTGCTATTTTTTGAGACATGGTTTCACACTGTGGTCCAGGCTGGCATCCAGCTCAAGGTAATCCTCCAGCCTCAATCTCCCAAGTGCTAAGACGGAAGGCATAAGCCACTGTGTCCAGCTTTATCAATATTTAATAGTATCATTTTTAGAACTTTAAGAGCTCTTCTATTCTTTTATATTTAACTCTTTCATTGTTAACAATATGAGCTATTTCATGTGTGATCTGCTGACTAACATCTGAGAGAACATAATTAAGAGGAAATTTGTACATCCTCTCTTCTTTCCCTTAGACTTTAACATGTAACCAAGTAGGTTATGTGGAGAAACATAAATTATCAGAAAGGGTAATAACTGCAAGGGGTGGAGAAATGGCTCTGCAGTTAAGAGCACTGACTGCTCTTGCAGAGGACCTGGTCTCAGTTTCCAGCACCCACATAGGGGCTAACAACTGTCCATAACTCTAGTTCCCACTTTTGGCCTCCACAGGCATTGCACACACATGGTGCACTTATATACATGTAGACAAAACATTCATACACATAAAATAAAAATAATCAATACAAAAGATGTTTAATGAGTCATAATTGCTGTGAATGATTTAAAATCAATTTAGAGTTATGAAGAACTGAGAAGTAAAATTTACTAATGTCATTTAGATCTCTCAATGAACAAGTAATTCCTTCTTCTGTCTCTCTGTGTCTCTGTGTCTCTGTCTCTCTCTGCTCTCTCTGTTCCCCGCGCCCCAGGTCTCTCTGTAGCCCTAGCTGGCTTAGAACTTTCTATGTAGACCAGGCTGGCCTCAGTCTCATAGAGATCCCCCTGCCTCTGTCTCTGCCTTCCAAATGCTAGGATTAAAGGTTTGCACCACCATGCCTGGCTCACATCTGTTTTAATTCTGCCTATGCAGTGAAGAGGAACTGTCGATTCGTTGTTACCAAGTCTTTAACAACTGCCTATTGCTAATCCTGCCTATATACAGTCAGAAAGAGAGAAGGAAAGATATAGAAGCAGTAGTGTCCCACATATGCTGATACAAGATTTATTTTTGTTTTGTATAAATATATAGTCTGCCTTCTTTATCTGTGGCTTCTAATCCATGGATTCACCGACTTTGGATAGAAATACTGAAAAAAGCAGTTTCTGTACTGAACATGCACAGACTATCCCCCCCAGAAAACAGCATACTATGACAGCTATTTATACAGCAATCACACCTACTAGATATAAGTAATCTGAAGTTAAGTAATAAGGCTGAATTTGAGAGGTTATATACAAACAGTACAACATTTTATAGATGGGACTTGTCCTCTATGGAGTTTGATGTCAGAGAGGGTCTGAGAGTGAGTCATCTTGGATGACCATGAATGACTGTATTTAGGTTTAAAGAGTGAGCTGACTTAATGTCAAATACTACTATGATCAGTAGTATGCATACGGCTTTTAGTGCCAAAGATATATAGACACAGATCCAGACAGAGACACAGAGACGCAGAGGCACAGAGAGACAGAAGAAGGAATTACTTGTTCATTGAGAGATCTAAATGATACTTGTATAGTGATGTATAATCCCACCTACACCTCCTAAATTCTCTCCTTCACAAAGGTTATGAGCACAAGCCTGAGCAGAGAGCAAGCAGCTGGATGGAGCCTCATCTGGCTCCACCACCAAACAAGGAGTAACAGCCACTGTTCTCCCTAACCTGGCTTTCCTAACACCCCCATTTCTCCCTCCCAAGCTTTGTTATGTTTATCATTCTGTCCTCTTAAAGCTAATATCTGCCTGCTTCATTGACACAGATGCTGTAAATTCTTAATGAGTGCTAATAATAAAAATGGATTAAAGTCAAATATTTTTGTATTTATCTCAAGGCCAAGCACTTCTCAGTGGAATTTAGAGATCTGTGTGAAAAGCTGAGGAATAAAGCAAAGGACAAATGCCCAATATCATGTCTCCTAAGCTACAGAAAGCTTTATGTGGCTGGGGTCAGAGAATCAGTGTAAAAGTTTATTTTTCTGATGTTTATCTGTTCAGTCTAAAATTAAAGTACTTGAACTTTGTAACACTGTACTAAGAGAGGGTGAGATTAGATACTTAGAGGTATTCTAGGATGTGATGAAATAGTGCAGTTGTTCATCTCATCTCCCCTGTGCTGATCACTCCTCAGTCTATGTCTTCCTGCATCTACCTTTCTATTGGACACACTTACATCTTGTTGCCTCCCAGAAATCTCAAAACTGAACCCACTCAAAACATACCTCATCATTTGTCACTTCAAATTCTGAGCTTACAACATTGGTGACCACCTTCTAGGAAGTTTACCAAGAGAGGAGAACTAGTCTTCCTGATCACATCTTATTGCCAGCGGCAAACAAGTATACATATCACCCCTTTTAAGAAATTCATGGAACATAGTCTTATGGATTATTGTTAATGCAGAATAATAACACAATAGACTTATATATAGTTACTAAGACTGATAATTTTCAAATAATGAAAACATAATGGAACACGAAGCATTGTTAAATATGATAGATTTTCTTATATGTGTTATTTAAGAAAAGTCTCAGGAAACTTATAGTCAATTAAATCAGACATTACTTGTTTGTGGCTACCTGTGTTTATGTATGTACAAGTCAGTGTTCATGTATGTGTGTATATCTCCTAACTTTTGCAAATAATTTAAGATGAAGAAAAGATAGAGACAAGAACATGGGACAAAGCTGTGTGGCAAGCCATCCCCTCCATCGTCTTAGGCAAGAAGAGACTTCCAGCTTGGATGGGTTATGAACAGTTTGGTGTTTGAAAGAAGTCTGTATTTTTCCAGCCTCAGAATAGGAAGTTTCCTGTTTCCCTTGCTAGTAATCAGTTTAGCCATGTACAACTCTGGTCAGGGACATAAGGTCAAGTGCTCTCCCCATCCTTATTATTTTTTAAATGAAGATATGGTACCTGGAAGATGTGCGCTGACATTTTGTCATCTGAGAGGGAACCTAGAGGCTGGGGTACAGAACAGAAAGATGGAAAGAAACCAGGGCCTTCAACCTTACTGTGGAGCTGCAGCACAACAAAGGTTTTATGTGAGATAACAGATTTCTTTATTATTTAAGACACCCTGACTTGGATGTTTTCCATAGTGAAGGCTTGTGCTGGTTAGTTTTAACTGTCAACTTCATACAATTTAGAATCACCTGAGAAGAAAGCCTTAAGGAGGAATTATCTTGATCTGGTTGGCCTCTGGCCATGTCTGTGGGGGACTGTCTTGACTGATAATGATGTAGGAAGACCCATGACATTGTGGGCAGCACTATTTCCTAGGCAGGGGTCCTGAACAGTGTAAGGGAGAAGACTGGATAAGAGCAAGCAAGCAAACAAATCCTCATTTGCTCTTTCTCTGCTCTTGACTGGATATGATGCTTCAAGTTCCCACCTTAACTTCAGAAGGTAACCTGGAATTATAAGCCAAAGAAACCCTTTCTTTCCTACATTGATGTTTGTTAGGGTGTTTAGCATAGCAACAGAAATAAAATTAGAGCAAGGCTAAATGCGCCAGGCTTAAGGAAGGCTAAAAAAGCATGATTATTTCTTAGCATTTTGTTTTGATTTAATAAAATATGTTTGTCATTCTCCTCCCATAGGAAATGATTTTTATATAATTTAGCCTTTTCAGTTATAAGATAATTAAACACACCATTGAGAGGGAGAGAGGAAGGGCTCACTACTTAAAGAAAACAACCAAAAGAACTGCATATTTAGGTACTTTTCAAAAGACTTCACTTTGGGGGTTGGAGAGATTGCTCAGTGGTTAAGAGCACTGGCTACTCTTGCAGAGGACCTGGGTTCAGTTAGCACCCACATAGCGGCTAACAATCATCAGTAACTTCAGTTCCAGGGGATCCAATGCCCTCTTCTGATTTCCTTGGGAATTTCATGACACAGGTGCACTTATATGTAGGCATAACACATGTATAAACACACACATAAAATTAAAATAATAAAATATAAAAAGACATCATTTTGATGCTAGTCTTTGCACATCTGTCAAAAGCAACCACTTTATTTGCCTCCAGTTGACTTATTCTTGGGCTTTTCTAAGTAAAAATAAAAACAATCAATACAAGTTATCAGTTAAAAAATCCAAGTATCAAAATACAAGTAGTATTAAAATTCTCTTAAAAGTCAAATTGCATGAGATTCCAACCTGTAGGATTCTGTAACCCACAGGGCACTCTTTGGGGCCATCAGCTGTTCTTTTTCAATTATTCGGTGGGAGACACAAATGCCACAGTGGATACAGAGGTCAAAAGACAACTTGTAGGAGTCAGTTTTCTCCTCCCACCATGTGGATTCCAGGAATTGAACTTAGGTCATCAGACTTGACAGCAGGCACCTTTACATGCTGTATTAGACAATTTCCTGTTGGAGTTCCTCGCCAGCTTAAATCACATTAACAGCCGACTTTGTATGTTGAAGCAATTGCTTTCTAGGAGAAAACAAACCCTTAGACTTTGTCCTTTCATGTGTTGGAAGATTGGATGGGTGGGGTCTTGTTCTGAGGGCACCCTTCCCACTGTTCCAGTGCAGAGCAGGAGGCCTCTCCTTAATGGTCCTTACCTCTTCAACTATGACAAGCTCTCTTCTAACACATGCCTTGGCTGCAACATTAAACTCCCTAGAGGTATTTTTCTCTTTAAACTGTGCATTTTGTATTTCTGCTCCACTTTCTCTTTTCTTCATTGTAGATCTGCATAAACATTATCATTAATAACCAAACCAGAGATTCAATGTTATGCTCTCTTCAAATTTCCTCCACTAGAGCAATTAGTCCATCACTTTTTAATTTAGCATTGGCCAGGTTCTTAGGACATAAGCAGAAGGCAGTCAGCTTCTTTGCCAAAATATCACAAGAGTGGCCTCTAACCCAGCTGCTAATATTGTTCTGTCATACATATTAAGCCCCATCCAGTCAAGCATTTGTACCCAGATGTCCTTCAGTGTAAATGTATTCACCAGAGTCTAGTCAGCCCATCCAGAGGTCATATGTCAAGCACACTCTCCCTCATCTAGCATCAATCAGTCTCCAATAGTTCTCAGTCTAGGACCAGCCTACCACCCATATCTCTTCTCTCTTCTGGGCCCTTGTTTGAGTTGGCATGGGTCCTGTGCTTGATGCCACCATTGTCACGAGTTCACATGTACAAGCTTTCAGTGGCCTGAAAGCCTCTGCTTCCCTGTGTTCATGAACCAGCCCTGCCTCTTACAATCTTTCCATCCCTTCTTCCGCAATAGTCCCTGAGCTGTGAGTGGGTGAGGTTCAAAAGAGTAGTCCTATCCAAAGATACACACCATGTTTTCTCTTATTCTGTAAAACTTGGCCAGCTTCGGACTTCTGTGTGCATTGCACTTCTGTTGCATAAGGAAGCTCTACTGGTGAGAGTTGAGGGATGTGTTAGTTTTCTCTCTACCCCTTGTTCTGCTATATTCCATGAGGTATAGAGGTTCAACTATAGATGTGTCACCTAGTACATGGCATCTCTCAGCCGTATATTCTCTGTGTCTGTCCAGTTGTGGAATTCTGAAGTAGCAATCTGTTGCAAAAAGTAGCTTCTTTGATTATCCCTCAGATAACAGTGCCACTACTGCACCAATAGAGGTAGTTTGCCCTGCCAGTCATACGGTGATTGGGGTTTAGGGCTGGGTTGGACCATTTACTGTTTTCCTCCACTGGCAATTTGCACATTATCATCTAGCATTATGATAGCTAAACTTCAGGTAGAAGGCTTCCAAGTCATTTCCCGCTCCATTGCTCCAATTCCTGTATCAAAAGCATGTCCTATCTTCAGCAGTAGGGTCCTATCTACTAGTTCTGGGAGATAACCAAGAGGTTTGGCAATAGCCTGTGTTATTTTGGGAGTCTCCTGGACCACTCTCACCAACCATTCAGAGGGAGGTCTCTTCTGTCTGGCACTGTGTTCCTTGCAAGCAGAGATTTCTAAATAAGGATTATTTCTTTTCTAACCAAATATTATTTGCAACAGCCCACACACCCAATGAAATAGATAAAGAAAATGAACCTGCATTTGTAAGGAAGGCTGTGATAGGTACCTTTCCAGACTACAGTTATGCTTTTACTGAATCCCTCAAACATCATGGAAAGGTTCTGTGATATTGCCTCATTGGAGCTTAAGGTTCCATATAATGAACCAAAGAAAAGGTCTTACGTCTGAGCTGCGTATTAAAAACCCATCCTCGGATCCCAAGACAAAAGGGAGGGCAAACCTCATGGTGCTTGAAGCACAAGGAGGTGATGGGCACCGGGCAGTGATGGTCCTGGGTTTCACCCTGTGGTTGCACTGCCCAATCACACCCACATCCACAGACCAGCTGGCCTGCTGGGAAATCATTACCTTCCTCCTCCTTCTGCACCAGCAACACTAAACAGAATGATGGTGACATAAAAGCAAGGCAAACACAAGTCAAAAGTGAAAAGTAGTAAAGAACATTCATGTACAGCATATGCTTGTGTGTAGAATTTTAATGCCAGGAGGCACCTCTCCCACCTCAATGCTTTCTTTGACAGGTTAATAATCTCCTCATTGTATAATTACAAGCCAATGTGATTAAGAGGAAATATATATATCTTAGTGGTCCATAGCCAAGAAATTAAATTGCATGTCAGCCATTCCCTAGTATGAGACCCTGGATGTAAGGGCCTGTCTGTGATGTTCTAACTTTTCCTGAGTCATCCACCTTTATTGCTCATGAAGATTTAAGGTAGTGAAGAAGATGAACTTGCTGTGCAGAGGCATGAGGGGTTTCATGATGGAGCCCAGAGTGTGTGGAATTGACACATCCTAGGGAAGAGCTCAGGGAGGGAGCTTGAGCAGTAATGAGCTTCTCAGGAAGAAATTCTCCCTGAAAGGCAAAATAAGAAATCAAGATGTGCCCCAGGCACTTGAGAGAGAGCCAGTTTTTAGAAAGATGCATTTCTTGTCGCTCAGTTGTACCTTGGGCTTTGGCTCTGTAAAGTCCTAGGAAGACTATGAGGCTCAGGAATAGGAAAGCTGGTTGTGATTGAAAATCTCAGTGACCCATAAGGTAACACTGCTATAAAATCAAGATGCTTGTGTGGAGAGAAATACTGGGCGAGAAGACAGAAATTGGCAGAAGGAACGTCAGTCTCGGCCTCAGCCACAGCCCTCGCCCCAGTATTAGCATCTGCAAATGTGCCTGACAACAACAGAACAGCATGGCAGGAGCAAAGGTGACCTCAGCAGAGCCCCCATGCTCAGTAGTGCAAGGGCCGTGCCAAGCCAGGCAGGTGGTTCTGCAGCTTGTGGACACTGGAAAGTGGTACCCTCAGCAAGGGTATCATTTCCTAGGCTTGCCAATCTACTGCTGGGGTTCGTCATCTCTTTCCAGCCAGCTAGGCTACTTAGAAGAGTGAGCTTTAGCAAAGCTAATGTTTTGAAATTCTTTTGATCCCTGATCACTACAAGACTTAACATGCAAATAATTTTGTTCCTGGCTTAAAAATACTGTTAAGTTGGGTATCCTGACACCTACCTGTGATCCCAGCACTCAGGAGCCTGAGGCAGGGGGATCTAACACAGCCTGGGTTAAACAAACAGACCCTGTCTCAAAACCAAATAAATATATGTGTATATAAAAATAAATAAATAAATAATAAAGCTATAATAACAACAGGGCTTTAGCATGAGGAGATTTAATTTATTTGGTCTAAATTTTTCACAAGTAATCCTAGAAAGTTTATTGCAATTAAGTTATTTATAAAATTTTGAGACACAAACCTGAAATCTTGGATATGATGCAGCAGTAACAGGCCTGTAGCTCCCCAGCCTCTGCATGTCAACACAACTTTTTAGACATGTGTTTAGAGAAGGGGCTGGTTTCACTGGGAAGACACTGTTTTGACAGAATGATGGCCTTTTGTTACAGTGATACTGATGGCTAATAAAATGTCACTTTTCCAGTTGGGTCTCTCTATCTTCTGAATGATTATAAAAATATTAAGGCAAGACTAAATCTACACATCTAATATGCTATCACCTAAGCAATTATCTTGATATGACTTCTGGCAATGATTACATTAAGTTCCTTTTTCCTTTGAACAAGCTTATTAGCTAAAACAACACAATTCCAATTCAGCTAGAATTCTACTCTGCTTGTTCCAGAAAGGAAAAGTTTTTCAACATTAATAGTACAAACTACAGCTCAATGGTTTACTGAAAGTCTATTTATCCCATGTTTCAGAGTAGAAACATGTAAATAAGACTTTCAGAGTAGACGCCAATACTGAGTTACTTATATAGCTAGCTGGTTTCTAAGCTAAATAATATATGTTTGATCCAACAAAAAAAAAAGAATTTTAGGTGAATAAGTAAAAAGATCAAGCATATTATGAAGCTTTTAATCAGAAGCCCAGAAGTTCCTTGTGTTGTTTGATTGGTAAGCATGCACCACTCCCTTCCAGTTAAAAAGGACAAAAATAAAAAACTAAACTCAGGCAACTAGGTTATCCATACCTGTTGCTTCACCTCCATTTCCAAGCCTTTTTGCCTGACTATGGTCTCTTCACCACCCACAGTGTCTTCTGCTGTGCCAACTCTCTTTTCTTAGTCTCACTACCAACTCTGTGACAGTTATTCTGAAGCCAAAAAATCCACCGAAGTGCTTCATTCAGAGAGAAGGCAACAGTCTCAAAGGTAAGAGAGGCAACCTCAGAGAGGCCAGAGAAGGCCAGTGGCAGCCTGTTCTGAATGCCTCCTTGCACAGAACTCATTGCTGAGGTTCCTTTGGTACTGACACAGTCATCAGGCCTCTGCTCTCCCTGGGCTCTGGGCACCTGCCTTTGTTCTTCTTTCTCCTACTTAGAGGATGAGCTTCCAACTCATCCATGCTTGTTGTTAAACAAAATGGGCAGGAGTTAGGAAAGCACCCTTCGTAGCAAAGCTATAACCACAAAAGTAATTGTTCTCATTTGGGGGATTTATAGGATACCCTTATAAATGAGTACCTAAAATGTGCCAGTACCCATAAAAGGGAGGATAAGAATCACTTGGCAGCCTATTGGGACAGCAATATAGTACCCAGGCAGAAAGAATGGAAAATGAGCATCGTACAAACAGATGGGAACTCCAGACACAAAAGCAAGTTCTTCATGCTTTTCCACTGCCGAAGCCCCCATCGAAAGCCAGTGTCTGTCTGTCCTGGGGTAAGACACTGCCCAAGTAGTTCGGTACCTATCTCACAACAAGCCTTTCTCTTTTTACCCATCTTTTCATGGTCATTTGGAGATATGCTCTTGGTGGGCTGTTTTTGAAAGGTTCCAAGTTACCTTTCTGAAGGAAATTCCAAAGCTCAGAAGACAATATTTTAGCTCAGAAAAAAGAAAGACTGAAGACCCCCATTCTATATATACTGACCAAACATCCTAAGCATGAAAAAAGAAGTTGAAAGAATAATGCCAGAGAATATAAATGGGAATAGTAACCAGAGAATATGAATGGGAATAGTAATCCAAAATGGGGATGTAGGTCAGCGGTAGAGTGCTGGCCTAGCATGTGTAAAGCCCTGAGTTCAACTCCCAGTGCCCTAAACCACCAAAACCCTATCTCCCAAGTATAGAATTTGATGATCTGACAACAGACTACTGATGTGTAAAATATGGAAATATCTGCATGCACACAGAGGCACATGTGTGCACATGCACACAAGTATACACACACACATACATTAGGATAGGAAACCCTTATAAATGAGTACCTAAAATGTGCCAGTACCCATAAAAAAGTCATACCTATAAAAAAGGCAGTACCCATAAAGTCACTGTGCCATTAAGCATTTCTGTTGTTTGTTTAGTTTCTTTCCATCACGTGAATGAGACTGAAGAGGTCAGGGTAACTGAGGAAATATTAAGAGTTTTAAAGAAAATTCAAATAAAGATGTTTCATTTTTATCAAAATAAAAGTACATCCAGGTTTTACTAGAATTATTAAATAAATGAATATTTATCTTATTGGAGCCTTGTAAGAGCAGACTCAGTTGGAATTAACAATACTCATTTTTGTAAGTCTATAAGAACATAGGAGGAAAGGGCAGGAAGGATACAAGATGAGTGGAGAATTCTTTGGTACCAGAGAGTAAGGAAAGGTTCAAAAAATGAAAGCACACAGTCATTTCCCTGACAGGCATGTCCCAGGCCACAGGAGTTGGCCTTCCATAGGGTCCAGGAGCCAAGTGGGAGTACCTTAAGGAGCACACTAAATAACAACAAAAACTTACATGATACTTCCAGTATAAGATAAACATCTGGGGCTGGAGAGATGGCTCAGGGGTTAAGAGCACATACTGATGGGGCTGGAGAGATGGCCCAGTAGTTGAGAGGACTGGCTGCTCTTTCAGAGTACCCAGGTTCAGTTCCCAGCATCCACATAATGGCTAACAACTGTCCATTAACTCTATTTCCAGGGGATCTGATGGCCTATTCTGACTTCCACAGGTATTGTATGACATGGGTACACTTACATACATGCAAGCAATTCACTCATACATGTAAAATGAAATAAAAAGAATTTTAAAAATTTTTAAAAGAATTCATAGTTTTTGCAATGGAACTGAGTTTGATTCCCAGCACCAATGTCAGGTGATTCACAACTGCCTACAACTCCAGCTATGGGGAAATGGAAGGCAGGCCTCAACCTTAGCAGTGGAACTGTTGGCAGCCAATTACTGCAGAGTGATGGAGAGCTGATCTTCTTTAAGGGAATGATTCTAGGTAGCTGACTATACTCCAGCGGGTGAATCTGTACTGAGGGGCATCTGCATACACAAACTTGACTTGGTAGGCCTTAACATATATAACAGAATGCATGTGACCCATTGGGGAGCTATGGGGAGAGCAGATGTTGGAAGGGATCTAAATAAGATTAAGACGTATCATATGAAATGCACAAAAATTCAATAAAATAGACATTGAAAAAAGAAAAAGTAACTAAAATTGATAAATACAAAAATAAATAAAAGATAAACTTTGCGACATAAATAAAGGATTGAACAAACAAATATTAGGGAAAAAAAGATAAATCTCCTTAAAAATATTTTCCAAATAACAGATGCTATCAGTCTGTACTCCCAGAGTTGTTGAATTGGAAATCTGGGACTTAATTTCTAACAATCAGAGTGTGGGATGGGAAAAATAATAACTTTATGATGGAGACACCTGCCAAACACTTTACCAAGTGACCATGGTCAAGGTCATTCATGATATCACATGGATGACACAGCCACCTTGACAGGATAGCATCAGGAGAGCACACTGCCTCTGCCCTATTCTTTTCAAAAACCTATAATCCTTGTCAAATCATAGGCCAAAGTAGGAGAGACCCTGAGTGAGGAATATTCCACAAAATGCCTTGCCAATATGTTTTTAAATTGTCAAATCCATGAAAAACAAGGAAAGCCTGAGAAACTGTCATGGTCCAGAGGTGACTCAGGACACTGGACAACTAAAGGCAATGTGGTACCTTAGTACTCTGCTACACAAAAGAGACATTCATTAGAAAATTGGTGAGGGCTGAGGAGATGGTTCAGTTGGTAAAGTGCTTGCCTTGCAAGCACGAGGACCAGATTTAGACCCCCAGAATTCCCATTACAATCACATCCTCATAATTCCTGTACTGAGGAGACTGAGACAGACATATTGCTAAGTAGGCTAGCCTAGCCTACTTAGCAAGTTTCAGGGTAGTGAGAGAGATCTTGTCTTTTAAAAAAAAAATGGTGGACAACACCTGCGAAATGACACCCAAAGTTGTCCTCTGACTCCACACACACATACACAACACACATGTAAACTTATACACACGTACACAAAAGACTGATTGAATTCAAATGGAGTTGAAGAGTCAACATTAGTGAAAACTGAAATTGGTGAGGCATATGCAGAAAATGCTTTCTTATTTTTACAAATCTTTTCTGTAAATCTAAAATTTATTTTATGTTAAAATAGATGTTTTAGGACTCTTAGAGGACAAGTTTCAGCAGTGTAAGTCATGAACTAAAGCACGATTTTAGGGAATGAAAAGAGCTTGCAAAGAGTGGAGTCAGGAAGTCATGGTGGAAGATTCCTGTTGATCAAGACTGGCAGGAGTTTAAGATGTTTTTGTCAGTTTTAACACACTCCCTCCTGCAGTGTCTTTCAGGGTCTGATCTGTGCGCCCAAGCCAGGGCAGGACAGGAGCTAAATAATGAAGCAGCAGAATGGGGCAGGGTAACAAGTCCAACCAAGGTACTGAGGGAAAATAGAAAAAACAATTTAATGTCCTTTCTTGACTAACGAAAATTTAAATACATAGGAAAGAAAACAACAAAGTCCTCTTGCAAGCAATAACTTAGATATATTGCTAAAGTGGCTATTAAGTCTTTGTTTCCTATGTCTTCAAGAAAGTCAATGGAGTCTAAGCTGGGGATGGGCCTTGTCTGTTATCTCCACCTGACATTGAATGGTGCCCCTGTGAATGCCTTTTCCATGCTTTCTCAGAGGGCTTCTGATGCGTTTTTCCACTGAACTCTTATTTTAATTAGATATCTGTACCACGTAGCAGGCAAGTAGCATACAAAGACAGGTTTTTTTTTTTTTCACTCATATCCTCCCACTGAGCACATATATTTATTCATCCATTTGTTTACTCTCAATAGTTCAGTTTTGGGGTCTCCCAGGGTCTGTGCTGGGCACCAAGAGTATATTGTTATAAATAATACATCATAGACCCCAAAATTTTTATTGAAAGCAGAGGATAGCTAATCAGGTAATTTTTAAAAGTTATGTTGAGTTCTGTAATAGATGCTTGTTGTGATGTTAGAAGATCATTCATGGGCAATGTGATAGTCAGTCTTGATTGTCAACTTAACTGAATTTAGAATCTCCTAGGAGATAAACCCCTGTGATAATGTTTCCATAGAGATTCACTGAAGAGGGAAGATGCACCCTAAATGTGGACAATACCATCCCCAAAGGTGGGTGTTTCAGACTGAATAAAAAAGGGGGAGAAAGAGGAAACAAGTAGAACACCACCTTTCATCTCTCTCTGCTTCCTGATTGCATATGCAATGTGACTAGCTGCCTTACATTTGTGCCACTGCAGCTGGAGTGACCTCTACAGCTGTGCCTTCCTTATCATGATGAACTGCACCCTTGAACTATGAGCCAAACTAAACCCTTCTTTAAGTTGGTTTTGTTAGGTATATTGTCACAGCATTAAGAAAAGTAACTAATATAGACACTCAACCAGACTTTTAGGTTTACAGGTTAGGAAATGTAATTTGAATTGCCAACAACAACTCTATCCTAAGTAATCTGAGGGCAATTGTATACATAATCACATACATTTGAATTTTCCAGAGTCTGAAGTTTGTAGAGATCAGGTATCAGAATGTTAACATTAATTACTATTGCCGTAATATTGATTATGAGGATTAAGACAAAACCAGACAACAGACAAAGATAAATAGGGCACAACTGAACAGGGCACAATTCTACCTCTCAAGGAGTTTTTGAAATTCTCTCTGTTCCCTCTTCCAACCATCATGCCAACTGCAATTTCTGGGACACTCCTGGCACTCAATGAATGAATGTGCTTACTAAGATGCCCCACATCCAACCCAGCACCAAGACCTAGGAGCTCTTCTTTCACAATACGTTTTGTTTCTGCCTTTTTGTTGTTAATTCTTCTGACATCACTAAAACAGGCTTTCGACCAGCCTCCTGCATTCCAGGCTCTCCTTCCTCAACACCGCAGTATATTTTCTGAAATAGGAACTTTTCAAATAAAGCACCTATTCAAATGTTTCCCCTTTGGGTGGATGATGAAGCCCGGTGCTTTCAGAGTCCTTGGTCCACTAAGGTATCACTGCGGGTGTTCCTGTATTCAGCACTCACATAAACAAACCCTGTCCCTCAGTTACACTTGTTAGTTGACAGGTATGCCAAACACTCTACTCTACCCAGATTCTAATCAGAAGTACTGCCTCAGACCAGTCCTATAGTGAGCTCCTCTTTTTCCTAGCACAGACCAGCACGCAGGGAGCTACCTTCTCTGGATACGTCTTTGGACAAGGAGTGACTGAAGGTCTCTTTGCCAAGCAGTTCGCAATTCACTGAGGTCTCTGAGACAGCCTGGCAATGATTTACTAGAGTGAATACTCTAGTAAAGATGGTATATGAACATTCAACGAGAATGTAGTATAAAACATGCTCAGGATGGCATGGCTGTTCACTTGAGCAGATGGTGAAGTGGGGTGAAGAAAGGACCCAGGAGAAAGCCATACAAGGGAGGGGGCAAGCAGGAGTCATTTTTGGAAAGACAACAGTGACAGAGGGCATGATGGCCCATGGCTAGAGATAGCAGGGCGGGAGAAGCATGGGGTCTATGGAGAGAAACAGTAAACAAGGCAAGAGATGCTGTATAGATTTTGCTTATTTGTGCAACATGTTATTGGAAAATAATGACAGCAAGTATGCAGATCTTCAGTGTATAGCTCTGTAAGGTTGACTTCATGACCACTATCCAAAAAAAGAGAAAACACTACTGGCTTCACAGAATCCTTTTTAGGCCCATTCTAGCCTCAAGGGTAGTCATTAACCGTGAATTCTATCTCAACAGAGCTTTGCCTGATTTTCCATATAAATTGAATCCTACTATCTGTATCTGCATGTTTTGACTGATTACTATGTCTAAATGAGTCATCCAATTACTGCATTAGACACGTACATGCTATCTCTTTCACATGAATAAATGATAATATACTGTCCACTCAGTTATGACTGGATATTAGGGCTGCATCCTATTGTGGTCTAGGAAGATAATGTTTCAATAAACACTTCTGTGTCTCCTTGGTGTACATGTGTGCACATCTAAGATACACTTAGGATTTTAATCACTGGGTCATAGATATTCATATGCTTAATTTAGCAGTTTTCTAACATGGCTCTATGAATCACAGCCTTACCAGAAGTTATTGAGGTATAAATGCTTTTTATTTTCATTAACATTTTGGATACTGTCAATCATTTTAATTTCAGCTATTTGGGGGGTTGTGTGGTATAAGACATTAACTTTGTACATCCTTGATGTCTGATGACAAGGATCATTTGGATATTCTTTTTTGTGAAGTTCCTGTTCACGTGCCTTGCTCATTTTTCTGTTGTGTTGTCTATTTTTGCTGATTTGAAGGTACTCTGGACATTATGGATAAAAATCCTTTGCTAGAGGATAAATTGAAATACAGATTTCTACATTTTGCTTTCAGAATTCTGCTTTCTCTCTAGAAATGTAATCTAAGGACAAAGTGATTAGTTTCACTGTAGTCTAATTTACTAATATCAATAAACTGAGATTAAGAAAACTGCTTAAGAATTTTTTCCTAGCCCAAGTTAATGAATATTTTTTTCCTACTAATTATTTTCTAGAAGCTTCATTGTTTCAACTTAAAATTTAGGTCTGTAACTCACATTAAACTGACCTTTGCTGATGGTGTGAACAAGAAATCAAGATTCATTCTGTAATACATTCAGGCCTGTTTCTTCACTCTCGCATCTCTCAGTTGATCTATTGTTTCCCTTGTTCCAGGATCACATTGCTTCAACGAACTCAGTTTTATATAATTTTTGATATGTACAAGCAGTTATCTTACTCTTCAACACTGTCTTGTCTCTTCTTGATTCTGAGCTTTCCATATAAATTTTAGAACCATATTTCAATATACATACATGCACATGCAGATTGGTTGAGATTTTAGTTGGAATTGCTTGTACTCTACAGAGAATGATGGAGAATTGAAAAGGGATTTTTATTAAATTTGTTCCTAGTATAGGCTATTTTTGTAATAACATAAATAACAGTGTCCTTAATTTTACTTCTGAATTGTTTTATTTTATTTTACTTTTTTAATGTGTATGAGTGTTGTGCCTGCGTATATGTAAGTGAACCCATGTCATATAATACCCATGGAGGTCAGAAGGCATCAGATCCCTGGAACTAGAGTTACAGGAGGTTTTTAACCACCATGTGGATTCTGAGAATCAAACCTGGGTCTTCTGCAAGACTAGACAGTGCTCTTAATCACTGAGCCATTTTTCCAGTCCCTGGAATTGTTTTTAACAACTTAATTTTACAGAATGACCTTCTATTTAGTGAACCTGACAAATGCAATGAATTACTAGTTTGTTAAATATATCTATAGTTTATCTCAGGTTTTTGAATGTGCACAATCACATCATTGGCCAATAACAACTCTATTACTTCCTTTTAAATTATTATGTATTTCTATTCCTTAATCTTTGCCTGTTTATATTGCTTGTAAAAACCTGTGAAATTAGTTCATTAAGAATAACTACAGTTTATGTTGGATTTTCAAATGTGTATAATCATATCATTTGCCATTAATAACATCTTTATTACTTTCTTTTCAATTCTCATAATTTTTATTTATTTTTCCTGCCTGATTGCATTGTTTCTGGCCTCCTGTATAACAGTGAATAAAAAGAATAATGTAGGCATCACTCACACACAATCTATGCAGTTAAATTTTTAATATTTCACCATTATATGAGATTTTTTAAAAGAAATGCTTTATTGAACATGTTTTATTTCAAGTTTGTTGAGGATTTTATTATGTATGGATACTTGATTTCATCAAATCAAATGTTTTTTCTTCATCTATCTGAAGATGTCCTAATTTCATTTCTGTTGCTGTAATTAAGAAAAAAAACTAACAAAAAGCAACTTAGGTGAAAGGGTTTATTTTAGCTCCTAATTCTAGGTTACAGCTTGTTATTGCAGAGACAATCAAGGCAGTAAGAAATTGAAGCCACTAGTCACATCACATCAAGAACAGCAAAACATGAATACATGCCTGCTACTCATCCTTAGACCAGCTTTCTCTTCTCTTGCTCAGTCCAAGACCCAAGCTCAGGGAACAGGACCAGTGCTGCCCACCTAGGCAGGCCTTCACAGCTGAATCAGTGTCATCAAGACAGTCTCCACAGACATGCCCACAGGCCAACTTGATCTAGACAGTTCCTCACTGAAACTCTCTTTCCAGCTGGTTCTAGATTGTGCTAACAATTAAAACTAACCATCACAGATACCATACCCATCTATGTTTTACTTTAGCCCATTAATATGATAAATTACATTAGTTGATTTTCAATTTTTATATAAACTTTGGATTGCTGGAATAAATTCAACTTTGTTATGATATACTGTAATATATCCTTTTCTACACAATGAGACCCTTGACAACAATATTCTTATACTGTTTTCTTTGGGTCTATATTATTCACAACAGCATAATCACATTGTAACCATATTTATAAAACTGTAAATGCCTTACAGAAAGGGCCCCTGCTCTAATTTCTGTGTATCCTTCAGGTTTGACAAGTTTATATGTCAAATAAATGTTTCTTGAATTAAAACGCTCACAATATCATAATGATGTTTTCCACATGAAAAGCAGTCTCAACCACTGATGACTTTGCTAGTGGTTTTTTTTGTTTGTGTTTTGTTTTGTTTTGTTTGTTTTTGTCTCAGTGAGTCCCATCTTCCCAGCTTAACTCTTAAGGTCACTGCTGGATCTGATCTCACAATTTATTGGAGAGGGATAGTCACAATCCTTCCATGTGGACACTATGTTCACAGGTTCCCTATACTTGGAAACAAAGAAGCATATTTATCATCTAACAGCCAGGACATCCATCCCATGACACCCTGTCAGGTAGTTCAACTTGACCTCGATTCATCGGTCAGTCAACAGTGACCTTTGTGGTGCAGGCAAGACTACCTGAGAAAATTTACCAGTCTTTCTTTAAGTTCTTATTAAGGATTGTATTTTTGAATTTTAACTCATCTTTCCATGTTTTAAGAAAAATTAGAAAGCTGAACGTGGTGCCACACAGATAAAATCCGAGCACTCAGGAGGCAGAGATAGGATAATCTCTACAAGTTGGAAGTCATCAAGCATTCCAGGGTGGCCAGGACTACACAGTGAGTCTTATCTAAAAAATAAATAAAATAAAATAAAAAAGTAAAATAAAATAAAATAAAAAAGGAAGGAAGGAAACAGAGGAAGAGAAAGGGGGAAAGGGAGGGAGGGAGAAAAAGAGAGGAAGGAAGGAAAAATAAAAAGATTAGAATGTAGTTTTGGTTAGAAAGTCTGTATCTTTAACCATAAAAGCCTGACATCTCTATTACACTTCAGCATTTATATTGCATCTTAAAGTTTCACAACATAACCTGTGCATGTATGCACCTCAGCTATTCGCTAACTTTGATGTCATCAGTTTAAGCAACCTTTCTGGGGTAAGATGTTGCCATAGAGTCTATCTAACTGTCTACTGTCTATGCATAAATTCAGTATAAAAACTTATCACTGCTACTGCCATGTCCCAGAAGCTTAAAACAGTCATCGTATTTCTTGGACCTTAGAGCTAAAATAGAAACATTAAAAGTTGTTGCATAGATGTATGCTTGAAGTAGATATAGAAGTCTGTAGGGAGAAATAAAAGCTTTTAGAGACGCTAGCCAGAACTTGGTATCTGCTACATAGAAGAGCAAACCTACATCTGATCATCGTGAACTTCTCACATCCAGCGTATTGAATGTAATATGTCATCAGCGTGTTCAATAATCAATAAGAAGCTGCACCCAACGGAGTTCAAAGAAAACAAAGCTTCTTTGAAACAAACTGCCATGTTAACCCAGACAGAGAGAAGCCCATTAGTGGGAAAGATAGCTAACTATGGTAGAGACAAGGACAATAGACAGACCCACTGATACCCATTAGAAGACACTCATGAAACACCTAAATGTTCCTTTCCTGATGGATGAGTTAGAAAGGCAGTGAACACAGCCTCTGCCTAGACTGTCTGGCTCGTTTATTTAAAATCACAGGAACTAATCTTGGTGCACATTACTGTCCTTCAGTGTTTGTGAGTTTGTGCATTTGGTTGATTTTTAATGGAACATTTTAAAGATTCATTCCCTTACATTGAACTTTGTCTCTCCACGCTTTGCTGATTTGCTCTGTGGGGTATAATACCTTCATGACGTGCTCTGTGAGGCATAAATGGCATTACATAACATGAGCCTAGACCACTGTGGCCAGTTTTGCTCCAATCTATTTATTCTTTGCTCATCATGTGAATAATTTATTCCAGGAGGCAAGTGTGAACTTGGCATTTATTTACTATTTGCTGGTAACAAATGCTATTAAAGCAGGTATAAATCACAGTTAGAGGAGACATCTTTTTTAAGACACTAAATCAAAATACTACACTCTCTACAAGTGGGAACATTAAGAATTGTCTTTTCGTCTTTGTTTGTGTATATATGTACTTCTGTGTGTCCCTGTACATGTGTGTTATGTGTGTGTGTGCACATGTGTGTTTGCATGTGGCCACAGGTCAATGTCAGGTGTTTTCTTTAGTCACTTTCTACCTTATTTTTTGAGACAGAATCTCTTACTGAGCCTGGAGCTTCACCAGATCAACTAAACTGGCTAGCCAGTGAGCTCTGGGGTGTGTCTGTCTCCGCCCTTCCCAGTTCTGAGGTAACAGAAAATCACTGTAGCTCTGAGATTTTATGTAAGTGTTGGAGATCCAAACTTAGGTCCTTATGCTTATGCAGAAAGCACTTTACCAACGGAGCCACCTCTCTAGCCCCTTGTCTATTATTCTATGCCAATCTCCTCTTCAGAACCCATCTTGCAATTAATGAAATATTGCTCAACTTAATCCTATCAGCATAAGCAGCGAAGGTAATCAAGGGTTAGATAGGTTGGTGTAGAGCTGGTCTATGCTTGCAGCTGCCCTTAGAGAGTATAAGAAACAAAAACGTTAGCCTAGGAATGACCAGGCAAGGAGTAAGTAAAGAGCCACTGGCCAGAAAGTATCAAGTCCCCTAGAAACCAGGCAAAGACACAATGCAACAGGCCCAGGATTGGGGCCATTCTTGTTGCCCCAAAGCCCCTTATGCTTTGGGTCCAGTGAAGGGAGGATGGTGTCAAATGTGAAATCTGGGAAGAGTGGAGGGGCTTAGGCAAAGACCTGGAAGGATGGAAGAAGTCACTTTACCTGTAGGCACATCCCTGAGCCTAACACTATACTGAGTGCTTTGCATGCTGTGATGGTCCTAGCCAGGACTAGGAAGAGATGTTTTTTTGTTTTTTTTCTCTTCTCTCTGGGTCTTGGTTGAATTCTCTTTCTCCATCCCTTTGAAATGAACCCTGGCCAAGAAAATTTATTTGGCTAATAGGTATGAGCTATACAGGTACGTTATTTGTGGGTGGAAGATTCAAGAGCAATCTCTTGATTCTCCAACTTCTCCTAAGTTGCTTTGGCAATAGGTGCAACAAGTACCAGGACAGGGAGATTGAGAAAAGAGTTCCCATCAGCTCATACAGATGGGAAGGATTATAGAAAACATGCCTGACACATAGGCGGCATTTGTTCCTGCCATATAGACAGGGAATGACCTCATCGAACCATGAAGGCAAATCTGTGACTTCTTTAAACAGGCATATGATTGTGCATCTTGGGGGCTATGAGCCCTTTGCCTATAGTTGTACAGTTTCCTGGAAGTGGAGTCAAAGTCTAAACCCAGGTCTATCTAACCAGAGCCCTGTTTATAACCACTTTATCAAGAGTCAATGGAATATACAGGAGAAGAAAACAAGGCATCTCTTGACTATCAGTACCACCTACAAACACAAACTGGCACAGAACCAGACAACTGAGCAGTGCAGACTATATCTCTCTTTCTTCCCAATTAAAAAAGATACTAAAAAGGTCAAGAAGAACATCAGGTACGAAACGATCCTATCTAAATGTCATACTCAAAGGAACCCAACCCAGGGAGGTCTGGGAGAGCCAGGAGGATTAGGAGGCTCCAGGGGTGGCTCCTACCTAGGTTGCTTTGCTAAACCAGAATCTTTTACATGACTCCTCAAACAAATGCTGAATCCTATATAAAAAATTAGATTTTCATTGCTTCCCAAGCCCAGTGTCTCCTAAAGCCATAAGAATTATGACACAGAAAAGAAAGCAAAACATTCTAAGAACCAAGAGCAGTACTCACGACTAAGAAGACAATTTTCTGTATGTGGTCAACAATTTAACTTTTTCCTCATGTGTACATGTGGAGTTCGAGGTTCAGAACATGAACTCTGTGCACATTCTAATCATGATTTAGAAACTACAGAACTCTTTACATAAATTTCTTCATTCATTCATTCATTCATTCATTCGTGAGTCAGTCAGTCAGTCAGTTAGTTTTGGGATAACATTTTCTTTTGTATTCCAGGGTGGCATTCAACTACAGAGCCTATTGTCTTAGTGTCCCAAGTACTGTGATTACAGGCCTGTCATACCATGTCTGGCCACTTATTGATGATTGGTTGATTGACTGATTTTCACTCTGGGACCCAGGCCAGTCTGGAACTCACTGTGTAGTCCAGGTTATCCCTGCCTGATCCTCCCCAGTGCTAGGATTACAAGCATGTACCATCACAGCCATTTATTTCTTTACAGATCTTCATCTTTTGTATTCCCTAACCAATGACAGGAATCAAATTTAAGATCAATGGAAAGTATTTCAACTCTCAACCAACTCACGCCACTTTCCTCTTGTCCAGCCTGGGATTCACCTGATATCTTTAAGCCAAAATAAGAGACAACGTACTCTCACTTTCAGCAGAGGGGGGAGAAATACATTACTCAGTTGTTACTTTATACCATGTTATTGACTTCCAGACTAAGCTGTACCTCTGAAGCCTGGCTCAAATCCACACACTGCCATATCACTTCTCGGGGAATCCCATTATTGTGATGACTAAACGTGTGTGTCATTTGAAGTTATAATTTATTTATTCCCTTAATACTTAGATTGGCTTTTAAAGCACCAGCCAAATGACTGAGTAGGCTGTTTTCAGGCATATGATCTCCACTGAGATTATTTATTCATTTTTTAACATAATAAAAATGGTGGCCATCCCTTTGATTAGACAGGTCAGAAGGGTGTTTTTTAAACCACCATACATCATCTTTGAATTTCTATGACACCCTCAGTTGGCTTCCAGCATCATCTAAACTAGAAGGTTCCCGAAGCTTTAGCACACACTGTAAGGAAGTTAACATAACACATTTACGCTTTGCATAGCAAGTATGTACCAAGTTACATTTGCTATAGGCTTTTAAATCTCATATACTGAATTAGAAATTAACATAAACCTGCCTACACATCACAATGTCTTAAACATGACATATAAATACTGTGTGCATGAATTCAAATAAAATTTGTGTCTTTACATGACTTCACTTTTTCACAGCACTTCAATAAACACTAACTTGTTAAAATACCAGCATTTTAAAGGGGCAAGCAAATAAAACAAATTTACATGAAGCAAACCCCCACTTCTAATTGAAGGTAATAGAGGACGGAATACATATCTCTTATGAAACAGTTGATAAAGCAAAACAAACGATACTGATTTAAATAACAAATGAGGCAACTGATTTTTTTTTTTTTTTTAAAGAAGGCGATGCTCTCTGTGGAGCATGATGGAGAAGGACAGCACAGATGTTCACATGCCCACAAACAACCAGATCTTTCTTTGCTTGGTCTCTAATCCTCAGGAGAGCTGAGCATCCTGTACTTAAAAGCTGCTGTGACCCACAAGGTAGAACTAATACTTTCAATGACAATCTAAAAGTGGGGAGGCATTCAGGGATAATGCATGCCATGGCAAGTGACTCAAGACAACATAGTCATAGAAGGTTGCACTATTGATTGTTAGTAAGAGAATAGGGGAAATGGATTTGGTAAGAGCACATACTGCAATTGAACACACATGCATGTTGAGACCCCAATCAGAATTCTGAGTCCTGAGGTTAGGGGCAGTTTTCTCATCAACACCCAGAACTAAATTTCACGAAGATGCTATTTCTGTTTGCCCTCTATAAACTCAAAACATCACTGTTCACTTCAATCATCCCAGAGGTGCATTTTTAAACAAATAAACAACTTTCCATCCTAAAAGTCTCTCAGCAACAACTTCAGTCTTAAGGATTTGAAGCTTCCTTCTCTCTCTGGGTATGCATGACAGAGCCTGTTACTCAACTCAGAGCTTTAAATAAGAGCGTTAGAATTAGTCATTTCAGTGGTTTAATCAGGCCCCCAGAAAGAAGGCATGGACTGTCCTTTCAGCTTATAACAGAAACACCCCTTTCCACACATCTCCTAGGATTTGTGCCGCAACACTCAGGGAAAGCTCTGGGAGGCAGGTGGGATTTAGGTGGTACAGCATTGGGGAACGTGTGAGTTTCCGGAGTTTTCGGTTTTATCTTTTCATCCATGTTGATGTGGTGACCCATTTGGAAACAAGGAGATCTCCACATTCCATTAGCAGCAATCCATTAGCATTCGTGGAAAGACACAGCCCTGCTGGTTCTACCTTCCTTACCAAACAGTGCTACACTCCGGATTCTTTGTTTCACTATTAACACTAGTTAAGAAGATAATGGTAGGTAGATTTCTAAGTGTGGATGCACAAAAGGCCCTTTGAGAAGGACTTTTTCCTTCTAGAATGACCAGCCTCTGGGACTCAGTCCCAGTGGGAAAGACACAAGTTCTCACTTGGAGAAGGGGAAGGGAATCCTCGCTCTCAGGCTCCGAGTCTGCGGAGTGGCAGGCTGCTGGGGAGCTTTGATCATTCTGTTCCGTTCCAGGCTTACAGTGGAGAGGTTCGCTATCACCCACACCAGCATCCCGGGGGACACACTGCCAAATTTCTCTCTATCTCCTGAGCTCAGGTCCCGCTGACTCCCCAGCAACAACTTCACACTTGCAGTAATTTGTAGTTTCTGCACTGAGCCACATAGCTCCAAAGACCCAAGCAAGCACCCCACTGAAACCCTAGACTGTGCAAGGCCACTTGCAGCCCTCTTAGGACATGTCTACTCTGTGCTCACTTTGCACAGGTACCCCAAGATCACAGAGCAGATATGCACCCTTAAAGCTACGAGCCGGTGGGAAGTCTAGGGGTGCAGGGCACAGTCCCTGAAAGGGAACCTTTCTCTTCTCCATGCAGCTGGATCATTAAGCAAAAAAGTGCAGGAGAAGGCCAGGGTCGCACAGAGGATGCGAGCACCCTGGGGGTCCCCACTCCGTGTCCCAGCACCCGTAGCGCACACCGTCCAGCCCTGCGGGACCGGCAGAGTGTGGGGCAGGTGAGCGGCCAGGCCCCAAGGGCGAGTGGTCCTTACGTGTTCCAGCTTATCTTTCCTGCGGAGCCAGACGCTGGCGCTGTAGTCCTGCTGCTTGACGCTGCTGTAGAAGTTCGCGCCCACTCGGGTCAGGCTCGGGGAGGGCTCCTTGGGGCGGCTTTTCAACCTCATCTGCTCGAAGCCCTCGTGGGGGGAGGCCGAGAGCCACTCATGCTGCCGGATCTCCATCCTGACATGACCAGGCGGCCGCCTGGCGCGCAGCGGACTCGGGATCCGAGCAGGGCGCGGGGGAGCGGGATGCCGCCGGCGAGCAGGAGGAGACGCGGGTGCTGGAGGAGGAGTGGAAACGGAGAGTGGGGAGCGCGGAGTGCGGAACGCCCGCGGGGAGGGCGGGGTGCGGATCGCCACCCGAGCGCACAGAGTGCCGACGGTCCTCGGAAAACGCGGGGCGCGGATCCCCAACCCCGAGCGCAGGAATGGGCACCGGGTGGGGAGAGGGAAGAGGAGGGAGGGT
>NW_008352270.1:4009310-4107529 GCF_000622305.1 Nannospalax galili | reverse complement strand
GTGGGGTGCGGTGGGAGGGGCAGAGCCCGCAGGTTGGTGCAGTGATGAGTGATGAGCGGCCTCGGGGCAAGCGCTGAGTCCGGCCGGCCGCCGCCCTCCAATACGCCTCTGCCTCGCCCTAGCCCCGGCTGGTTCTCCAAGGCCAGCTGCCCAGCGACCCGGGAAGTGAGTGCTGTCCGCCGGCCCCATCACCAGCCAGGCTCCAGAGGGCGACGCTCGGGAAGCCACCACCTCCACCCAGCACCGCGCCTCCCCGGTTCGCGCCGGCTGGGTCTGCCTTCTGGGAAAGTTCACCAACTTCCCACCTCGCGAGTCCAGGTGTCCAACCCGGGGGCACTTGAGCAACCGTGCCCGCTTCCCAAAGGGCCTGAAGGACGTGCATTTCTGAGAACCTGACGCTGTACTTCACGTGGGGGTGTCGCGCTGCGTGCTTCCCCACCAGCCAGGGGGTCCTCGCTAGGTCGGCCTGTTGGACCTGCCACTCCTCAGCCCTCAGGGGTCCACCTTGATTGAACCAGGCCGCCAGAAGCCATCCCAGCCACCAGACCCTGGGAGGAGACCCAGCGCCAGTCTACAACCTGGTGCTTGGACTCTGTTCTCTAGGTGTTTGTGATTGAGTCCTACGCCGTTTTTTCCGGTGTTTCTAGGTCCCCAAGATCAGGTTTTACTCCCACAAGGGTTTTCACATCTGCTTTCCTCCCGAACCCATTATAAAACAAGCCCAATGATTAAGGCGGCGTGCTAATAATTAATTCTTACATTTCTTTACCTTTTGCTCTCCCTTGTAGTCAGCATCTCAAAACACTTTTGGTTTGTTGTTTTAATCAGAAACCTGAATCATAACTAGTGTTAAGGACGTCTGTCCCTTCGAAAGTCTGGAAAGTGGATAAAAGTTTGAGAAGCATCCTGGTGGTTGGAAAGAAGCTGCAGAGGGTAAACTCTAGCCCTTTAGCCGTGTTCTCCCCCGCCCGCCCCCCCCCCATGCACACACACCAGCTCCCAATTGTCCTGGGAGGGTGATGATTTCAAAGAAAGACTCTCCAAGCTGGAATCTGACAAACCTGAAAGCAAAGGTTTTTTCACATTTCAGACTTTCATGACCAGGCCCTAGGTTCCATCCCAATCTCCACCCAAAACGTTATTGCAGAAATAATGGTTGAAATCAAATCTTTGGGCAATCAATATGAGGAAGAAGTAACTAACGACAAATACATTATTTTTCAGGTTTCTTAACAGCTCAACTGCTGTGCAGTGTGTGCCTGACCTGTGGGTTAGCTATGAACCTCACAGCTATTCTGCAAATAAATGTTATGAAGTCCATTTTCCAGGAAGGGAAATGAGGCTGAAGGAGAAACCACACTTCCAAACAAGCATTAAAAAAGCTTTAAAAGCTCATGGAGGGAGGGTTGTAGGTCAGTGATAGAATGCTTTCCTGGCATGGGCAAGGTCCTGGGTTGATCCCTAGAACGATAAACAAAGGAGGGAGGATTGTAACTAATCTCATTCCATTGTATAATAACTTCCATTTATGCTATAACAATTCATCGTCTCTTGGTTTCTACTGTTACAATTTATCCTTCATGGTTTTTGACTTTTTTAAAGTATAAGCACACAGTTGAAAGGAATCTAGTTAGTCTTTTGTGTTGGTGTTAGAATAACCTAACCGGATTGCCCTTTTGCAAAGAACAGTTTTTTTCCTCTCTCTCTCTCTCTCTCTCTCTCTCTCTCTCTCTCTCTCTCTCTCTCTGCATTTATGCTGTAGGCAATTTGATATTTCCAAACCTTGACATGTGATGGATAGCCAATTCAGAGTGATAATGAACTGGTCTACTGCAAAAGAGTTTAAACAAATGGTTTTCATATCAAGCCAGGTTTTTTATTTGAGTCCATTTTTATATCATACCTTTATAAGGGAAAACACCATGGTGTTTTTTATCATCTCCAATTTTTTACAAGTGCAAAGGTAACATGTATCTATAGCTATGTGTGTGCGACAGCAAACTACTGAACTGAGTGCTATAATCAACTCACAGATATTTGCTGTAGTCTAAAATTAGGCAAAGCATGGACTTCTACTGCACCAAGCTTATGCTCCTCAATGGAGCATGCCAGACATTAGAGTGGACCCAGCAAGTCAAGTAACTTATGTAGTCTTACTTACAGCTCCTTTATTTCTATTCAATTCTTAGGGTTTATTATTTGTGGCATTAATATGGAACTTGTTGGGTGATGTTCAAAAGAACATTTTACATCAAATTGAATTCTATTCCAACTATTAGAAGGAAGAAAAATATTTCTGAAGATGACAGGTTAGAATATGGGACTGTTGCACTAAAAATATTAGGAGACAATTAACATTACTGAATTCAATAATTACCCCCATAACAATTATTCCTGAACATTTTAATAGTGCTTAGGTCTGCTGAATGTGGCATGAGTTATGTATAATTTATCCTAGTAGCCCATTGGCATTACAAGCCAAAGCCATGTTTGATCCTTTACTGTGCTGATAGTGTCCTATTAATAATGACCACACAGTAAACCATGCTGAATATACAGCTTAATGGGTGATAACATCTCATAATCCATTTTTTGGTTCTTTGTCTTCATGGACACTCAAAATTAAAAGGCTCTGAGTTTAAGGCTGGTTAGATGACTTAGTAAGGGTGCTTGCCACCAAGCCTGACAACTTGAGTTTGATCCCTGGAATCCACATGGTATAAGGAGAGAACTGACCCGACTCCTGTAAGCTGCCTTCTGACCTTCTGACTCCACTAGCCCACCATGGCACATGTACACCCATACACACACACATACACACACACACACACACACACACACACACACACACACAAGCTAAATAAATAAAATGCCCAGTTTTTAGCACCACCTCCTTTCATTGCTGTTATCATTTTCTTAGTTTTTATTTGGTTTCCATTAGCCTCAAGTTCATAAAATGATGAGGGATATATTAATCAACTTCCTGTTACTGTAATAAATGCCTGAGGTAGTCAAAATGTAAAGAGGAAAGGCTTATTTGGGTTCAGTGTTGGAGGGTTCAGCCCATGATTTATTGATCCCATTGTAGTGGGGCCTGTATTGCATTACAGCAGATGGGAAGCTGCTCTCCTCACAGTAGGGAAGCAAAGAGAGGAAGAGGCAGCAGCTGAGGTCCTGTGTATCCTTCAGTGGCATGCCTCTGATGGCCTGAAGATTTCCCACAGGCCTCCATTTTTTAAAGGTTCCACCACCTTCCAAACCTGCCACAGGCCAGGGACCAAGTCTTTAAGTGAACACTTATTCAAACCAGAGTAAGGGAACAATCCTTGCTAGCTCCAATGACTGCTACAGAGATAAAAATGAGAAAATACTGCACAAACTACAGAGCTCTGTGTTATTGTTCTTACAACATTCAGGCACTGGAATGTTCTCTGCATCATTGTGATGACAGTTATCTTTCTTTTCAGCACTTGAGTCATCGCAAATGTTTCTTATGGAGACAGCCCAGAGCCAGGAATTCACATCTCATTAGTGTTTATATTTATTCTAGACATACTTTACCTTAGTTGGTTTCTGTACTTTCAGGCCTTCAAACCATATGGAATAGCAAAACATGTATCTATTGATTTCAAACCTAAAGTTAACAAATGTCATTGTCCTGGACTTGTTAATACTGTGTGAACTTAGGTATTTGCGTGGGCATGAAACCTAAGACCAAAAGTATGGAGAAAACATGAGGTATCTTGTTAAACCTTTCCTGTTCATAGTTATATCTGATATTTCCATAATATAACATGTGCTTATTCCTTTTAGGACATTTCTTTCATGGAAAAAGGATCTGAAAGCAGTCTTGGTATTTGCTGCCAGCTCCATTTCATTTTTCTGAAGGAGGAAATTAAAGCTCAGGGAGATTAAATAACCTACTCAAATCCATTGTCTAATACGTCACAGAGTTTGAAGTCTAAAAGCCAAATTCACTGACTCTAAATAAAGCTACTTTTCCAACATGTCAGATAAAAAAATTTCAAATGATCATTTCTTTGTATGTGCATATGTGTTTATACATGTATATGGGCACACAAACACATCTGTGTGTGTATGGATATGAGAGTAATGTTGGGTGTCTTTCTTAACTGCTCTCCACCTTATTTTTTAAGGCAGGGTCTCTTCACTGAACCTGCAGCTCACCAGCTCAGCTAGACTGCCTGACTAACAAGCCCCTAGGCTCAGGATTCACCTGTCTCTGCCACTGTCCACACCAGAGCTGGGGTTATATATGCACCCCTCTCACACCCAGCTTTTACATGGGGACTGGGTATTTGAGCTTAAGTGCTCATGCTTGTGTGACAAACATTTTATCCATTGAGCCATCCCCACAACCTGCAGCTTAAAAATTACGTTCTTTGTTTTTTATATATGCACTTTCTTCATGTATTGCTGTGTTTTGTCAGAGGCTTACTACTTATGAATAAAACATTTTGATAATTAGTCTTTCCCTGACAAAATACACTATGTCTTCCTAATTATCTTTACACTATACAAGACTTTACTAAAACACTGACCCAAGAATGACAATTCATTGCTGTCAAGAAACAGATCTTACAGCTTAAAGTGGTACAACTTTTATAAATAGATGTGCTAATTATAAGCTTACTTCTGTAGAAAATTGAAACAAAGTAATACTGTTTGACAAAATTGTAGTCCCAGATTTTCCTGAATGGCTAAGCAAACACTCATGATACATTACTCACTGAGAAGTATCTTTTGTTTTGCATTATTTTGTTTACTTAAAGTCATTCTTGACTAGTTATAAAGTCACAATCTTCCAAATAATAAAGTAGATCTGTCTTCTTATAAATCCATTTTAGACTAACAATTTGATTTTTTGAGATGATATTAAAGTGGGATGAAGTAAAATTTGCATTTAGTGATATTAAAATTGAAATACAACTTTTTCATAGTTTTAGGTTTTTAAAAATATTTTATTAATTAAATAATGTGTATGATTGTATTGCTTGCATGTATGTATGAGCACCCCTGTCATGCAGTGCCCACAGAGATATGAAGAGAGTGTTAGATCCCTTGGAATCTAGACAATTGTAGACTAACAATTCCTATTTGGAGAGCACCCATCTGTGTTGATCTGTGTTGCCTGGACTGTGAAGGCATCTTATCATTTGATTCTGACAAAAATCCTGCAAGATAAGCAGAACCATCTCCAGGTGTGACAGTCTGTTTTCTGAGGTCAGAACACTACAGACTAGGTGCCTTATAAAGAAAAGAAGTATATTTAGCTCACAGTTCTATAGGACACACATGTCCTGAGTGAGAGGGTCTTCATGTACTAGAACAAGATGGAACGTGAAATTGTGTACAAAAGATAAAATCCACAGAATCAAATTGCTTTTGTAACAACCTCTTCTCCCAATAACTAATCCACATCATTCATGACAGCTCCACCCTATGATCCAACTGCCTCTTATTAGCCCACCTCCCAACATCACTGTACTGGTGATCACATTTCCAACATATGAATTAAGTGGATATGCTTCAAACCTTAGCACCATGTTACAGATGAGGAAGCAAAGACTCACTAACTTGCCCAAAAAACACAAGGAATGAGGTAGCACTATGGCTATCATAGGGGCTCCATTCCAAATGCCTTTTCATAACAGCATTGCTGTTGGGCTGAGAACCCCAGTTGTTAACCTGGGGGAGCTAAGGAGTATTAAAAGAACATCTAATTCCCAAGGTAAGGCCCAGGCACAGCAAGTGACTACTGAGATGTAGAGGCTCCAATCTTATTTACACAAGAAGAACTAATCAGATGTCACTGGAACACTTCTGAGGATTAGCCAGCTCAGTGGACAAGCTACTAGCTATGGGGACTCAGCTTCATTGCTTTGCCTAGTCAAATTTTGTCAAGTAAGTTTGGTCACCAAATTGGGCAGACAATTTAACAATGGTATACTGGGAAAAAATGTGTAAGATGATAGTTGAAATAGTTAACTGGATAATTTAGCACAATTCAAAGCTTCCAGGAAGAAACAAAACATTTAAATTCTCCCAGTTCATAGTGTGGATGGATTAATCAGACAATTGATTAAATTGCCACTTCATTTGGTCTTTGTGCACAAAGCCTTAGAGCTATGATTAAATAATTGTGAAATATTGATTGACTACTTTAAAATTATTTCTCCTGATAGTCTGTTTCATCTTAAGTATTTATTATATTGGTCAACTTTCCAGTCCTGTAACAAAATACCTAAGAAATTAATTTAAGAGAAATGTTGTGCTTTGATTGAAATTTTAGAGTCGCAGTCCATGATCAAGTAGCTCCATTGTTTGGAGTTTCTGATGGGAGTTTAAGGTGACAAGATGGGACGATGCAACAGAGTAAAACCACTTACATCACAAATCATGGAGGAAAAAAAAGAAGAGAAAGGCCTTGATTCCAGAATCCCTTCCAAGAACACACCTACAACAACCTAAGATTGTCCTTTTAGGCTTTAATTTCTAGAAGTTCTGTCACTTCCAATAGCACCAACCTGGGTACAAAACTTCAAATACACAGGCATTTATGCAATATTTTACATCAAGCTTTAACACTATCTAGAATGTGTATTTACCATGGTGCCCAGGATAAAGTATGTCCAACTCAAGAACAAGAAAGGACCTATCTGAACACAGTGTAAGCTATACTGCCTTTCTTACTCCTCTGTAGATTATGGAAACCAGTGTCTACTGGAGTGGGATGAGAATACATTGACATGCTCTGGAAAGACGAGCTTCAATCATGTGCATGGGTTTTCACTTTCTCTTCTTTGTGAAGAGCCCATTGTTATTGAGAACAACAATACAGAATTAGAAAGTATCATGAAACAATTTGAGCATCTCTGACATCTACCATCTGTGCACCCATACTCAAGAGGGACTTGCTGACTCTTAAGAACCTCAATATTCCCGACACGTGGAGTAATCGTGTCTACAGCAAATCACTTAAACACTGCAAACCAATGTGAGGCATCTCAGCACTTGCCCAAGTCATCACTGGAAGTGCCATATATTTCACGATATATATAAAGATGGGATGTAACAGTCACATGCCCCAATAATGAAATTCAAAAAAACTCAAAGTTAATTTTTAATTGTTTGTTTATTTTTTCATATTTTTGAGACAAGGCCTCTTGTAGCTCAGGCGGGCCTTGTTCTTGCTATTATAGGTTAAGGATGGTCTTGAATTCCTGATCTTCCAGTCTCCACCTCTGAATCACTGGAAGTACAGGCATGCGCCATTGTGTCTGACTTACAGAGTTAATTTTTATGTTTAGTGTTTCAAGTTTTCATTGACCTTAGGTTTTCTAAACCAATGATTTCCTCCTCCACCCTCATTATGAGTTCTAATTCTATACCCTTGTCTAATGATGTTATTTTTGTGGCCTTTGTTTTTACTTTAAGCTGCTCTAATGACATTTTTTAATACAGGCAGAGTATAAATAATAGATGAAAAATTAGTTAATCTATCATGAACCAAGACTGCCTCACAACATGTCAGACTGATGGATAGATTCCAAGTTATAAAAAGTACTAAATTGATATACAACGTTGGAAGAAGCATATTAAATATCTGTCATTTCCCTCTTTCAATATTTCTTCTCAAATTATGGTCAAGCCACTCTTGTTATTTCCAAAAGCATTCATTTTAGCAACTGATGGGTACTAGGCCATGGAGACAGAAAATAAATTGAAAAAGAAAACAAGCTTAAATATTATTTCAGCTTCATTTGGCTGAAAAGCAGACAAGTTAACAGTGTAGGGTAACTGCAGGGGCAGGCCAATCAGCTTGGGCTAGAGGGTGAGCTAGGGGAAGCATGGGAGGAAATTTCTTAGATGGAGATAAGATTCTGAAAGAAAATAAGGTTGTACATTTAGATAATCCTGGGAAAGATAGTCTGGGTTTGCTAAACTTGAACTCAAAATTTCAACTTGACAAATATTTATTGAGTTTCTAGTGTATAGTTAGAATTTGGCAAGTGCCTTGAAGAGCCAAAATTCTGAGAAGCCATAAAGTTCAACTTAAAGGAACTTACAATTTTATAAATAGACAGACCCTAATAAAGCCATGAATAACATCAGATTATGATCAGATGTTAGGTTAATGGCACAGAAAATAAATGCTAACTCAATAGTTCCCAAATGAAACAGCATTTTAGGCTTTTGAAAATACTCAGTCTCAGAATCTGGGGTATGCAAGCTGGTTTGGGAAAGTGGATCCAAATAGTTGCAAAAAGTCAATTCATTGTAAGCATAAAGTTGGTCTTTAGAGTTGTTTGAACTACACAAGAGAAAAAGACCTTTAGAAAAGAATACTGATTTACTAGATATAACTAAAGTATCTCTGTGAAATAAGATGAAGATTCAGGTCATCTTCAGAAAAGGCTGAGCCTAATATTCTCCTAGACTTGGGGTTACAATGTATATTTCCCAGCTTTAGAATAACAAAGTAAACTCTGAAGCCCTCAGTCTCTGCATTATAAATGGGTACATGAGGAATATGTCATCACAGTAGTAAAACGTGCATGCCATTTATCTCTTTTTAATACTGTTACCCAGTCCACAATTTATCTGATTGCTATGGGTGCATAAGTCAAGATTCTAGCGTAATAAACCCTTGGTGTTCTTAGGATTATTCTAAATTATCTTGTAACTTGAATTTTGTTGACATGATAAAATGAAATTCTTGCAAACTATTTGCTAATCTTCATCACTCCTTACTGTAATTTGTATCTGTAATGTCAACCAAATGCCCATGTGCTAAAGGCTTGCTCCCCAGTTTGGTGCTATTGGGAGGTGGTGGGACCTTTAAGAGGTCAGGTCAAATGGGAGATTTTAAGTCACTGCGCATCTGCCCTTGAAGGGAATTATGGAACCCCAGCTTCTTCCCACAAATACACACTTCTATCTACATCTTTCACTTGTTTCCTAACAGGAGGTAAAGTTTTGCTCTGCCCCAAGCTGTTGCCATGAAATTCTGCCACAGGACCAACTGACCATCAAATGAACAGCCTAAAGTATGTGCTCTGTGACTTTTCGTGGGGAGACATAAACAAATATCTATTTACTTCAGAAAGAAAATCAATGACAGACCAAAGAAATGATTTCACTCAAGTCTAACTTAGTAAGCTAGTAAGTTTATTGGGTTACTTTCAGGAGTACGGGTGACTCAAAGCCAACTGCATCCCTGAAAAGCCACCCCTGCATCCCTGCAGCATGCTGAACAACTTACAGGTAGTTCAGCTATTCAGAGCAATCTCTTTCTAGCAATTCTTCCTGTGAACATAATTTGGGGGATGGGCCTTTTAAATCTTGTAAGCTTCAGGAACTTCCTGAGGCTTGTAAGTTTTGTTTACTTCCTGAAAGTAAACAAAAAAAAAATTCTGAAATTGGAATTTTCAAATTGGAGGAAATACCTATACAACAGCCAAAATAATCATTTTTATTTTTAATAAGGTGATTGTGTTAGGTTTTCGCTATAGCAATGGAAGCTAACAGAGCCCTAAATATGTCCTAAATTTTTTAAAGTATTAATGTCTATACCATGAGGGAGAATCAGTCAAAACCTTATTCTCTAAGGAAGTACCAGGACTTACACTTATCAGAAGCCACTGAGGTCACCTCTACCTGGTTGGCAGGAGAGACTGTAAGTCCCAGGAAAGGACCTACAGTGAAAACAGAGAAAGGGAATACAATGAAATAGGAACAGGTTAAATCCAGAAACCATAACTGAAGAGCCTGTCAGTCTATAGGAGTGGTAAGAGACTCACATCTCTCCAAACCATGACCTTGGGTGGAAAAGCAAGGGAGGACAGGAAACAAGTCCACAAAATCAGTTCCCAGTCTGGTCAGGTTTCAACAGATTTACAGGAATCTGCCAAGTAACTGCAGATGAAAAGCTAGTTTTTCTGATCAGTGGGTCTAGTAGACTGTTAGGAAACAATTTATAAAAGATATAATTTAAACAAACCAATTGAAGTTGCAAAGAATTATTACCTTTGTTTATAATTTTATTGTGGGAAATAAAATGGTAGGGGAATGCATAAATTATTTATCTGGCCTCCTCTCATGTTTATTTGTGTTTGAGAACAGACAAAAACCTTTGCCTGAGATATCACTTTTCTAACAGTTCTGCCTGTGAACATAACTTTGGGGATGAGCCTTTTGAATCTTGTAAACTTTAGGAACTTTTTTTTTCCTGTCCCAGGAGATCCTGGCATGGGCAGAAACCATAGACTCAACTCATAGTGGAAATAGGTATGATGGCCCTTGCCAGGCACTGTGCTAAAAGTTTCACTCACATTGTAATTTCCTCTCACAGCAATCTACTATCCTCTCCATTTCATATTTAAGGACTATGACACCAAGAGATTAGAGTCACATTACAAGTGACACAGATTGAAATTGAACCCAGGACTGATTTCAAACCCAGCTTCTGAAATCATATGCAGTTGTAATGAGATCGTTCAATAAGGAGCACAGCTGTGCCCCATACCCAGGTTAAGCAGAGCACTCTGTGGGCTTGTTCTTTCCCGCTCATGAAGGATGCACCTGTCTTATTCTCCAGTCTGTTCTGTTCATTCTTTAATTTTTAAAGATCTAGTCTAAGCAGAACATGCAATTGAAAGGTGCTCCCATGGGGGATCAAAATTCAGGTTTAGAAACTTGCATTGGGAGAGGGAAGCAATGCTATGTCTTCTGACCCTTGCTATCTGCTGCCTGTGGCTCTTGCACACCAGGAACACAATGAGGAATATTACAGCTTGAGTTCTCCAGAAGAGACTCTGGGATGGAAATAAAGCTAAAAGGCATGTTTTAGGGTTCCCACCTGGAAGGGATAAAAGAAAGGGAGAATCTGAGCAATCTTAACACAGTTTAGTTCAAATGACCTCATGGAGAGGTCCCCAAATGAAAGGGTTCTTCTGAGTTATCCTGAGTTGGAGCAAGGGACCAAGGATTCATGTGTGCTCCGCTTTGAACAGTTGGTAGGTGGGATGCTCCCTAGAAAGAGCCGTGACACTGGGGCAAGGCAAGGTTGTTTTTTTTTTTTTTTTTTTTTTTTCTTTTTCATTTTTGTTTTGCAGAGGAGACAATCCCCAAAGAAGACCACGTGTCATCTTCACGCAATATTCCTGAAACACAGGCCTAGCCTTTTCTTCTTGGAGGACTGGTCTTGGCTTCAAACCACAGCATCTATCACAGGAAGAAGCAGGAAGAAAAAAAATCTCCTTTGACCAGCTGGTTATCAGGGCCTGATGCTCGTTACATGTGGCTCACACCAAAGGCTGTTGATTTTCTTCTCATGGGATTCTTCGGAGCTTTTATCATCACTAAAGGATCTTTTGGTGCTGTCACTGAGACTAGCTGTTTTCCTTCTTCTCAGCTCACTTCCATGCTGTCTCCTTGGTCCATCTTTCTGCTGGATTGCTTCACCAGCCAAGCATGCTCCTTGGGTGGATAACTCAGAACTCCCTACCAGGAACATTTTTGGTCTACAGGACAGAATATCTTTGCTCCTCTCTACATATGTTCAGACCTTCAAAAGGAAGAGAGGCTTTTCCACCTCTAGGTTTCCCTATCAGTAAGTCCAGTGTCCTCTAAACTTCAGAGATCATTAGTTGAGTTCCCAAGTTTGTGTCTGAAAGTCCCTTCACTTGGCGTGAGAAGGGTGGAAAAAGTACCCTGTCCTCTGGCAAATCCACCCCAGCTGTCCCCTTTTACTTCTCAGGAATTAACTGCTCTTTTTTTGAACTAGTCTAGAAGTAAGTGACAGACTATAAATGAAAGAACTGATTTTGGAATGGGTGTTGCAAGGGTGGTCTGGTACTTCAGGAATCCTTGGCGTCTCATCCCGTTATCCTCCCACAAAGTTTTGGTTGGTGTTACAAAACCTTATAAAACCTTCATGTAGCATTTGACATTCAGTCTCATTAGAACACCTCTGTCAGTTATCTGTTCAAATTGGTTTAAGAGGAGTGTTCAAAGTTTACATAGCAAAGCAGGTTTCTCCTCACCTCAGATGCTCACCAAGGTGAGAGAAATAAAGAAGAGGAGGAGGAGGAGGAAGAGGAGGAGGAGGAGGAGGGAGGGAGGGAGGGAAGAAAACAGGAAGGAAAGTGGGAGGGAGGTATATAAGATAACTGGGAAAATTTTATTCACAACAGAGTTTTCTGCCAAGAACTGTCCCTGCTAAGACAGATGTACGCCTTAACCAACAAAATCTTCTGAAAATAGTGACTGAGGGATTAGGGTGATGGCTCAGTGGGTTAAGTGCTTGCCATGCAAACAGGAGACCCTGAGTTCAGATTCCCAGCACCTAAATAGGAGCCTGGAGTAGCTGTACAAGTCTATAACCCCAGTTCTGGGAAGGTGGAAACGGGGGGGATCCTGGGGTCGCGAGTCTTAACCAATTGGTTCAGTGAGAGGCTGTCTAAAAAAAATGAAAGTAACCGAGGAAGACACCTGACATCCACCTCTGGCCTCCACATGTGCACGCATGGGTAAGTTCACCTGCACACAATATATACACACTTACATAACACATACACACACACATGCACACACACACACACACACACACACACACCAGTGACTGATAGGATGTGACCCCAATGCCCCATGCTGAATAGTCCAGTCTGTACCATGCCATCACTAAATTGATTTAGAATGGACCCCAGCTGTCAAAGACTGTCTCAAATTGCCTGCGAACTTCCAGGACAGGTCTGACAGAAGTTCCTACAGACATCGCCTTTTAGATTACTACTGGCCTTGACCACTGGCTTTGAGAATCCTTATCCAACCTTAATTTTATTATATTTATCCCAACTGTCACATTTTTATGACTCATCAATAAGTGTCAGTATCTATTTTTTTTTGAAGCAACCGCAACCAACTTTCTAATTGCCCCAGTAGGGAATTCGGGATTCTGTGTGGCACAGAGGAGGAGCCTTCATGAGGTTCCTTAACCAGGTCTAGCCCTGTTTTCCTTCAATGTTTCCTCCTGGAATGTGTCTGCTTATAGTCTCATTTTTCATTCGAATACACTGAAGGATACTTCCACCTTTTGGCAGGAATTGTTTAATTCTAGGAATCTTGAGAGAAGACAGTAGAGAAGGCAACATCCACACTAGCATTTCCTGTGGGACGTCAAAGGCAGAGAGCTCATTTATTATGTTAGAAAGCAATCAGGATTTACACAGGATAGGTGCACACATTCCATTTGTTGAATACACCTGTCTTTTTATCACCTCAGAATTGTAGAAATGTTAATAATAATATTTATTAATAACTGTACATACACTTTTTTAAAACTTGCACACCTTGATTGAGATCCGGCACTAGCTGGTCTAGTTTCCTCTTTGTTGCTGTGATAAAACACTTCAGCTAAAAGCAACTTAGGGGAAAAAAGGGTTTACTTCACTTTATGTATCATTGAGGGAAGTCAGGGCAGGAGCTCAAACAGAAACTTGAAGCCAGGCCTGCTTGCTATTCTACATAGCATTAGCTCCGACCAAGGAACTCACAGCCAAGAAGAAGAACTGCTTGCTGGCACGCTCACTGGCTCCGAGGCTCATGTTTAGCTTCCTTTCTTATAAAACCCAGGACCACCTGCCTAGGGAATGGTGCTGCCCACACTGGGCTGGGCCCTCCTATGTCAATTATCAATCAAGACAATTTTCCACAGACATATCCACAGGCCAATCTGATCTGGGAAATCCCTCAATTGAGACTAGTGACCCTAGGCTACGTCAAATTGATGGTTAAAGCTAACTAGGGCACTCATGTTAAGGGTGGTATGACTGTAGATTGCTTGATACACTTTGAAGATGAAAGTCCAAGAGATCTGCCTGAATGAGGATATTTTTGTTCTCTTTTTAACTGATGATTTCCTCTCAGTCATTCAGGCCTTCACTTTCTTGTGCATTCTGGGAAGAGGTGAGATCAGTTCTGTACTTTCCCAGGCTGTGACAGCCAGTTTTCACAAGGTTATACAGTCTGTACAAGAGCATTATAATCATAAATCCTAAAACATACTAGTGGGGATGTCAGTCTAAGTGGTAAGGGCAAAAGCGGCTTGAATACCAAGTACCTATTTCTAGTCCCAAGGGGAACCTGTGTTCTGTGGTCTCTGCTGACTTATAATCATGCTTCTGGTACTTCGCAGAGAATCAGTTCAGTTCTCACTCTGTGACGCAGGCTGGGAAGAGCACCTATAGCATTGTGGTCTTCCTCTGCCACAGCAGGTGTAAGGTCAAGAAGGAAAACAGGTAACATTTTCTAGATACTAGAGAAAAGCTCTTGAATGGGGGAGCATGGCAGACTGTATTGTAGTCATCACTAGAAGTCATGTTGATAATAGCCTAGTGTTGATAATGACACATATTAGCACATCACTTTACATTTTTAATAGCTTTTGCCAGTGTTTCCACAATGCACAACTGAATGGCTCTATAAGATAGGCTAGGAACTCCCATTCCCCAACAATAATAAATAAATCATTGGTCAAAGTATATAAGCGTAACTGGCTCTAGTATATGCCACGGCCGCTGGATAAAATCTTCAGCTGGCCCTACCAGCTCAGAATTCCAAATAGTTCAAACTTGGGCCAGGAAACCCAGTCTAAGTCTTATGATGATTGTTCTCTCATCCAGTGGGGGAGGTACTCATTTAATCAAATTACTTGGTCTTGATTACAAAGGCACAGACATTTTTATTGATCCATTCATTTCCTTGGCCATTATGAAATAACAAATGACAAGGCAAAGGAGCAAATATGCATAGCCAGGCAGCAAGGGCTTACACTGGTAGGGTTGGGAAGCCATCAGGGTGTGGGGGTTTACACCAGTAATCCCAGCACTTGAGAGGCTGAGGCAGGATTTCTGTGGGTTCCAGGCTAGCCTGGATTATAGAGTGAGACTATGCTGCAAAAGAGAGGAAGGGAGGAAGGGAGGGAGGGAGAGAGGGGAGGAAGGAAGGAAGGAAGGAAGGAAGGAAGGAAGGAAGGAAGGAAGGAAGGAAGGAAGGAAGGAAGGAAGGGAGAGGGGAGGGAAGGAGGGAGGAAGTAGGAGAAAGAGGATGGATGATGTGATTCACAACTACCAAATATTTTAGTTCTTGAAAAATAAAACCAAAGAACAAATGTAATCTCAAGTACTAATGAGACTCAGGTGACCAGCATCACCTAGAGATCAGGGAAAGACGGACCCTCCCTTCTGTGTGCTTCTCCCGCATAAAAGAGAAAAATCTCCCCATGTGATGGTCCAAGGACTGGTTCCAGGTGCTGACACTGGAACCCTTTGTCACTTGGACATCCATTTATTCATTGACTCATGAAGTACATTTTTATCAAACAGCTACTCTGTGTCAGGACTTAAAGATATCATGGGATGTTATGGCACTATAAAGCGTTGCCAAAAAAAGCTTGAAAATACTCCCTGGATTAATCTTTTTTAAAAAATTATTTATTATTTTTACTATTTTATGCATATGAGTGTATTGCCTGCATGTATATAAGTGCACCCACTTTGTACAATGCCTGCCCATGGAGGTCAATAGAGGGCATTGGATTTCCCTAGAACTGGAATTATGGATGGTTGTTAGCTGCCATGTTGGTGCTGGGAACCAAACCTGGGTCTTCTGCAAGAGCAGTCAGAGCTCTTAATGCTGAACTATCTCTCCAGCCCCTCTCTGGGTTAACCTCATTGTTGTATGTCTAGGGGGTGGGCACATATATGTAGGGAAGCCAGAGGAAGATCCTCCTGTCTCTGCCCCCCACACTGTTGTAATTACAAATGTGCTCCTGGCCATGAACAGTTTTTGTTTTTCTGTTTTTGAATGTTAGTTCTGGGCTTCTGAACTAAAGTCCTTATGCTTGTGCAGAAAATGTTGCTACCTACAGAGCCATCTTCCAGCCCAAAGTATCCCACTTGTTATAGTTCTTCAAATTATGTACTGACCAGGGGAAGGAAGAACCGTGAGCATCACCTTGTGCTTTCTTCCGGAGGATGGAGCATCACGGTTTCCCTGGGTCTCAATAAAACAAGAGTACAGACTGTAGCCACAGGGAAAATGGCAATTGCATTTCAGTGTTCATACAAGTGAAAATGGGAAATGCTGGATTATGAATTTAGCGGCCCCAAATGTAATCAAGAAACAAAGAACATAAGGACATCACCATCTCACAAAGACACTGAGCTCCTTACAAAGGGCCATCACCCCCTTGCTGTCCTGGCCACACATCCTCTGCTTCTGCTCGTGCTACCTCTTTTCTCTCAGATGGAATGTGCGCTGGCAGAGTGCAGCACTCTTTGTCTCACACTGTCCCTCGTGGGCTGTAAGCCAAGAAACCAGAGGAAACTGTTGTCTCAGGAGCTAACAAGCTGAAAGAGCGAGGGAAGCAACACTCTCGGCTGGTGGGCATGATGGAGAGAGCAATACATTTGTTTTAAATAGCTGCAGACATTGTGTCTCCATGTACAGATGAATTACTGTTATACATTCGATTCCCAGGAAGCTAAGACTTGCAGGAGGAGGAAGAAGAGACAAGAGGGGGAAGAGAGTGCATGGAATTTCATGATGGATATCCTATGATATCTTACATTGCATGGACAGAACACAATGATGGATTATGCTTCCACTTCCTAGGAAGAGCTCAGGGGATAATGACCGCTGGTTACAGGTCAAGGGAGAAGACAAGATCATGTACCTGACAGTCACCTAAAGAGTTTCAGTCACTCTGTATATCCTCCTCAGAGATCAGTTTTCTGTCTTCACTTAGAAATCATTTCTTTTTAGAATTTAACTGATTTAGTGTGTATGTGTGTGTGTGTGTGTGTGTGTGTGTGTGTGTGTGTGGGTGTGTGTGTGTGTGTGGGTGTGTGTGTGTGTGTGTGTGTGTGTGTGTGTGTGTGTGATGCATCTGTGGGTATTCATGCCACACCTAGTGTATGGAGGACAACTTTGCAGACTTTGTTCTTTCCTTCAATCTCTATGTGGATTCTGGGGATCAAACTCAGGTCATCAGGCTTGCATCCTTGGGTGGCAGGCACCCTTACATGCTGAACCATTTCACTGACCCCTAGAAATAATTTCTTTCTATTTTCCCCTGTTTTGCCCTTTCAGCCCTATTTGTAGACCTTTCAGTGTAGCAATTTGAACTCCACAGGCAGGCTACCCAGAGGAAAGGAGATGAAATTACTTTAAGAATCTCAACCAAAACTGTCTGATGAAAATATGTCCAAAAGGATTCCCTGCTACAAGATGTAATTTCCACCCCGGAGTCCCCCTAGGGACACAAATGACACTAAGAAATCACAATCATTTACTAGAAGAGGCTACACAAACCATTTAATTCTGTGACTTTCCAGGGAAGCACAGAGCAATGTGTGGATACAGGCAACACAAGTCAACTTTTAAGTAGTAGCACTTATTTTCAGAGTCCTGGAGTTACAGTCTCCTTAGACAGGAAATGCACCTAAAAAATTCACTATTCACTATGATGATATCATAGTAACTCATTTATCTTGGTTAAATGCAGTACCTTTCCAAGCCAGTATTCAATCATGAGGAGTATTAGGGTTCTAGTTCTAGGGTAAAGTGTCCCTTGTAGACTGCGTATATGGCACCCAGAGTGCACCAGGAGCCAGATGTGCACAGTTCTCGACTCTGTTCAATGACTTCTGGTTGGTAACATGAAATCAGAAATGATGGGTGTGTTTATACCGTGGAGATGAGCCCGCACTGTGTCAGGACCTCTCTAGTCCCTCCCTTCCCCATCTCTAAGAGCTGGTTGTTAAATCATTTATCAGGCACTCTACAAGGGAGAAGAAATAAAGGGGGGAAGCTGATCAGTTTTCTACTTCATGACAATGCAGCAGTCCTATCTTAGTGAAATAGTAAGTTATAGTATAGGGGTAGAGCATTTACCCACCATGTCCAAAGCCCTGGGTTCCATCTCCAGCAATGGTGCCTAGGAGAGTAAACTGTATTCTGCACTGATATGGATGAAAATTAGCATGGTGCTGATTTAGTTGCCAAGTTAGTTGCTCCTGATGAAAAGGAACAGCAGAACAGACACTCTCAGGAATATTATCTTTTGGCTAAGGGTATTAAATAACTGCAGCATTTAACCTGCCTGTCACTATGAGAAGAAAAGGGAATTGCTGCAGCCACCTTTCTTCCTGAGAGCTGACACTGGGCACCACCTATTGGGTTACCATAATTATGTGCACATACGATGCCTTTTTCCATGACCCCATGTTACCCCATTGCCCTTGAGCTTAATGGCATTTACACCTTGGTTTTTAGCCCTTCCTTTTTCTTTTCAGACTCTGGGGTACCATTTCCCTCTGTCCCATGCATCACATCAGCAATCTTCAATGAACGCCATTTGCTTTCTTATGAAACAATTTGAAGACATTTGGAAATGCTAAAGACAAAAGGTCAGAAAATGGATAAAGCAGAATTTACCAGGGCTATAAGAGGTATGTAGGAATGTGCAACTGCACTGGCCTCTGAGAGTTAAGAAACTGTCTTTCAAGGAAGAGGTGAGGAAGGTCCCAGAGGTGAAGAGGGTTCCAGAGGTGATGGTTTGGGGCACAGGGACACCAGCAATCTTGTTCATTTTACAAAGACATAGTTATCAGTAAAGACAGCCTGACCACACACACATTCAGTCTGTCTGAAGCTCAACAAGCCACTGCTCTATAATTCCCACTGGCACCAAGTGCAAACAGTACATCTTCATAGGTATCACTCAAGGCACATGCCTTGCTGCTGACATTAATCATAGTAATAAGTAGTTTGTGACTTGTTTTATGTGCAAGAATAAAAGGTTTTCTTTTTATTATTTTTCTAATTTTGCAAAGGTGAGCTTTGAAATTTAAGGGCAGTGAAATGACTCTCAACTTTTCTTATATTAAAAACCTGTATCTCCTCCCTTTTCTCCTTTGTCTAAATATGTGTGATACTTTGTATATGTCATCTGGTGTAAATTCATGCATACACTTTGTATTCTGTGTATAGAGGAAAGTGCTGTGTCTCATGTATCTCTTAGCCCATCGGTCTAGCATAAGATCTTGTTGGAGGCCCATAAGCAGTGCTAATTTAACCATCTTTTTATCTTTTTTGGAGAGAACTTTATTTGTATCTTATTATTTAAATAAATATGTTAGAGCATAGATCTCAGCATCGACATCATAAAGTAAAAGTATCAGTCAACTCTGAAAAATGTTGAAGATGCTCTATGTCCTACAGGATCAAATACTCAAATATTCAGCTGAGATTTAAATTCTTTTTTGTTTTTTGTTCTGGGTTTTTTTTTGTTTGTTTGGTTGGTTGTTTTTGTTTTTGTTTTTTGGGTTTTTTGGGGGGGGGTCTTTTTGAGACAGGGTCTCCCTGTAGACCCAGCTGTCCTGGAACTCACTATGTAGACCAGGCCGGCCTTGAACTCACAGAGATCTGCCTGCCTCTGCCTCCCGAGTGCTGGGATTAAAGGAGTGCGCCACCATGCCTGGCTTTGTTTTGGTTTTTGATACAAGTTCTCCGTTTAGTACAAGCTGGCCTGCAACTGGCTATGTAGACCAGGCTGGACTTGATCGTACAGACTCACCAGTGTTGAGATTAAACACCTGTACTTGGCATGATTTTATTCTTTATATAAAAATAAACAAACACATTCATTTCATTAGTATGCTTTTATCTTTAATAAATGATAAAATTATATGTATATCAAAAAATTTGTGGGTTGCTTGTGTTTGTTTTGTGATTCCAGTTCCAGGGAATCCAACACCCTCTTCTGACTTCTGTGGGCACTGCACGACATGGGTGCACTTACATACATGCAGGCAATACATTCATGCACATAAAGTAAAAGTAATACAATAGTTTTTAAAAATTTTCTCAGTAGAAAAAACTGAAGTGCCCTGAATTAAGAGTGAGGTCTATGTATGCATGGAATTCAAGACAATCATTCTCTGTAGGTCTTCTGACTAAAACTGTTTCGCTTTCAAAGCACACGTTATACAATTGATAATATCTACTATATGGTGTATTATTATCTTAAGCTCCTAGTATAGGGAAGCCCCATGAAACCCCCCAATCATAAAGCAATTCTTACTCTGCAAGTCTATCTGAAATCCCCATAAACCCCAACCATAAAGTGGTTTCTGCATCTCAAATAGGTTCTTCTCTGCAAAGAAGTTCTTCTGAGACCAAAAAATGCAGGTCCTAAATCCTTTACAAATGGCACTACTTAACTCCCATGACTATTTTCATATGCAAACATACTTAAATTTGCCTGCTGTTTGACCAGGCTGGCTTCTGCAGACCCCTCTGGTCAGTTAGCCACCTCATTGACAGATAATAAAGTCAATTTGGATTATCAAAGGTTTGGTTTCTTTTCTTCTCTACATGTGACTTCTGTCCTTTTTAAAATTTTATTACTTGTATTTTATGTGTATGCTTGTATTGCCTGTATGTACATAAGTGCAGTTATGTCATGCAATACCTGCAAAAGACAAAGGAGGGTATTGGATCTCTTGGAACTGGGTTAACTGCCGTATTGGCGCTGGGATTTGAACCTGGGTCTTCTGCAAGAACAGTCAGTGTTCTTGACTGCTGAGCCATCTCTCCAATCCCAGAGGCTTCTATTCTTAATGCTCCTAACCCTAACACCTAGCACTCTTCTTGGCATACAGTTGATTCTCAGTAAATGTTCATCTCTATCCAATCCCCTAGAGATCTCAGATTATACTCATGTTTTACTCTCTGATTTTTAAAAATTATTTATTATTTTTACTTATTTTATGTATATGAGTGTTTTGCCTATATGTATGCAAGTACATCTATGTGGTGCAATGCCCACGGATGTCAGAAGAAAGCACTGGATTCCCCTGGAACTGGAATTACAGACAGCTGTTAGCTGCTGTAGAAGTGTTGGAAATCGAAACCGGGTCCTCTGCAAGAGCAGCCAATGCTCTTAACCTCTGAGCCATCTCTCCAGCCCCTATTCTCTGATTTGGAGGGTCTCTGAAACACCTTACCCTGACACTGATCTGTGCCATAGCTACCCAACTTCCATTTCCACAACTGTTACTGGTCTGAGGACTCGTAGCTTGTGTCCCAGCATGTCATGTTCAGCCACCCCCCCATAATAGGCCAATTAAAGGAGCCAAAATAATAATGAAAAACAGAAAATGGAGATTTATTCAATGTGGTCACATTGGGAAGAGAGACAAAGAGATCCAGGGACTCCCCTAAGTCTGTCTTCAGGGTCCTGACATGAGAGTGGTTAAATAGAAAGCAAGAGATATGCATAACTAAATGGTCTGGTAAAGTGTGGTCCTCTGACCACCACTGTCTCAGTGCCTTGTCTCTCCTGCAAGGTCATCTGACAAGTTTAGATCTTTCTCCATTAGATATGCTCCTTCTCTGGAAGCTCCCAAGGCTTCAGCCATTTCCTTTCCCAGCAGGAAATTGCTGGGCAAATTCTAATTTCTTGAGGTCCATTCCTTCAGTAGGTTGATAGCCAAAGGGGAGAGCAAAAATGTCTCTTATTCTAAAGTTATTCTTGCCAGATAGGCCAGTTACACAACCACTTGATCATGACCAGGGAGAGGGCCCACACAGGAGACATGAAAGGCAAAGGCAGAATTACATGGTCCAGCAGATTTTTATTTGCATGTTTGGTTCTCTTGTTGATTGGTGTTACTTTCAACAAGTCATTTACCTGCCTGAACCTCAGGTTTGAAGATACAAATAAAAGATCTGCATATTCCTATCAAGGCTAATGGACACAGGTTACAGGTTGCTGGTCAGCAATCAGACCCTCTGGAGTTCGAGTTTCTTGCAGTGCTGAACAACAGAGAAGAAACCCTGTCTCAAACAAAGTGGAAGGCAAGGACCAACACCCTAGGATGTCCTCTGACTTCACATGTACACCATGACACGTGTGTAGCCTCACTTACACACAGGAATACATATACACCTGTTATGTAGTTCGGAACCACCGGGAAAGACTATCCAGACTCAAAAAGTTCCAAATCAGCCAAATCGAGCTTTTACAAATTTATTAGAATTTTAAAGAAAAAGAAATCCTCAGGGCAGGTGAGCCGGCAATCTTGGCAGCTGCCTTGAGGCAGTGAATGGTGGGAAGAAAGAAAGAAAGCCGTGAAACCATGCAGGTTTAGAGCCTGCATGGGAGGTCAGTGGTGGCTGACTGGCAGCCACGTGGCTGGGAGAAGGAAGCTTTAGAGAAAAAGTAAAGAAATGCAAAATGCTAAGGGCAGCCCAAAGCCTTAAAGAAAGCATGTTTAGTAAGAAAGGCAGGAAGAAGAAAAAGGGAAATTACCCTTCCCTGAAGAATTCAGGGAAGCGGGCAACTCACAGACTACATGGCTATAGACAGGAAGTTCTGTGCCCATAGGCAGGATGACAGGCAGGAAAAACTCACTATCTCATTAACACACTAGGTATTCCACCCATCTATTTGGCATAACCACCTTCCTAGGAGTGGTCCTATGACCAGATGATTGACCAGTTAAACTTACACAAAATGGAGGAGCTTGGGGTATCGCGCACACACACAGCCACACACACAGACACACACATCATACACACACAACCAAACATTATACACACATAGATTTAAAAAACTGTAAAATAGATAAATGAGTAATTAATAAAACCTAAAACTTCTAGATAAAGATGAGAAGTCTGCCTCACACACACCCTTCTTTCACATTCTGCAGACCAAATAGGGTGCTGTCATGAAAAAAAACGCCAGTGCAATCAAGAGCTCCCAATTTTATTTTGGAAAAGAGCACACCAGAACAATCAGGGCACACTCAGAGATTAGTGGCACTTCTTCATTTAGTTAATCGTTTTTATCATGAGAAAGCAATTCTGCCATTTCGTTTGGGAAATGAGCTGGGACATTTGTTAATCAAAATCTCCTTTGCATGTTCCTGCTGCTTAAGTCCATTTCTGTAGGCCAACTTGATTTGAATGACAGGAATCTGCTGGTGTTATGAATGGACCCAATAGACTGGAACACTCTTATCTTGGAGAAAATAGAAACCTCAATGCTGAGTGCTTATTTGGAATCAAGCTGTTCTCCTGGGAACAGCGAAGATACTTTATTACTATATCTTCAATTTAAAACCCATTTTTCATTTGACACTTGAATCTTTATTCGCAGGGCTTCTAAGGTCCTCTACTATTTTCATGCAAAATATAATTCAGGAACATTCATCGAATACTTGCTAGGTACAAGTCACCCAGATAGGCCTTGGGGGAAAGAGAAAACTTGGAAATGGAAAGTTAAGTAGATAAGTCATGGTTCCTGCCTCAAGAAATTTAAATTTTATCAGAAGTAATACCTAACAATATCAGTTTGGTTACTAAATTAGTTTACTAATTTAATATACTTTAACTAAAAGGTGTATTTTAAAAATTGAAGAGAAAAATAATTAAGGAAAGAAACTGGCAGAAAAGCGATTCATTATTTTACTGTTTCCATACTTCGGTAAGATTTTAATTTTCTGATAATGAATGAAAATATCTATCAATTTATAATTTTTTCTGGAATAGTTTTTGACCTGTAAAAAAAATAGGTATCATGGGCTAGAGGCAGCTCAGCTGTTCACAGCACTGTCTGCTTTTGCTGAGGACCCACCCAAGTTCAGTTTCCAGCACCCACATAGCAGCTAAGAACTGTCCTTAACTCTAGTTGCAGTGGATCCCACACCCTTTTCTGGCCTTCACGGGTACTTTATGACATGAGTGCACTCATACACATACAGGCAAAATGCTCATACCCATAAAATAAAAAGAAAAATTTTAAAAATAGGTATCATGTCCTGTATAAGAATTTGCCTTTAGGAACAAGGAAACAAACAGTTGAGATCAATAGTGATAAGAATGTGTGAATCAAAATTCCTGGAAAGAAGCTGCACCTCACACTGAACATTCTACAAAGGCTAATTCGCTAATTAGAACTTCAATGACTGTGGAGAAGCTGGACTGTTGCAGGTCCAGAGCCTAATTACAAATTATCTTGAGCTATCTTGGCCCCCTTTAAATAGCCATTTATTGTCCATCTCTGTGTATGACCTAACATCGTTGTGATTATTAGGTAATCCCTTTAGAATGTACAAACAGACCCCCTAGCTTCTACCAACCCCATAGCTAAAATTGTCATCAGACAGCATCTGAGCCCTACAGGAGTGATTTCCCCCTCTTTGTTGTGATCTGCCTACTTGATGTTCCCACTAATGCATTTAGAAAGTGTATTGATTTATGACTATCTTTGTTGTATTACTATAAAATCTTCATAAAATTGTTAAAACATTGGAATATAGAGTTTGGAATTACTGAATCTGTGTTACTAGGCCATGGTCACTCATATTTGGCTCCAAAACAAATTATCTATTTTGCTCCTTAAGTGAAAGATGTGTTTTTTACAACATCAAATGGAATTTACAAAAGCAGTAGCATCTATATAATTCTGTACATGTATAGATACACACGTGCATGTACGAATAAAAAATGGACACATATGTTATAGTAGCCTTGGAGGTCACTGAAGCTTTGGAATTCACCTCTTGTTTCCTTGCTAACACTAGAAAGGTGAACATCGGCTTTGCCCCCCGCCCCCTTAAGTCTGGTCAGAAGAATGGAACACGGTGGCCTTCAGTGCAGTGGAGAGATGACATCTTGATGTGCTCCCAAGATTAGAACATTTCAGACTATTGTCTCCTCCCTTAAGAGATAATCCAGTAGGGCCTATCAATCACCTGGCCAAGAGATCACCCCTCAGGAAAGCTAATTCACCTAAAGCAATGCTAAAGACATGGGAGGAATAATTGTCCCCTTAAGGAACCCCACTCTCTGTACAGTTACTGATGGAGTGTCCTTCAAGTGGCTCTGCTAAGCCTGCCTACTTTTCTGAATTGCTCAGAAAAAAATAAACTTTTCTGCCATCTTTTTATTTTCTTTCCTTTCTTTTGGATACGGACCTGAGCCTGTCATGCTTCCCTGATGCTCTGGTATTTCATGCTCTTTCTCTCAGCCCACCCCTCAACTTGCCCTGCAACTGCTAGTCCACCTGTGCCTGTTTGCTGACCTCCATGCTTAACTCATGGTCATAGCTTGCTCTGTTCTTCCCCACGTGCTTCCTCCTGGTACCTGCCAAGCAGACAACTTGCCTGCCCTGTTGTCTTCTCTCAAACTAGTAAAACTGTCCTCAAGCTTCCTACTAAGTCCATTTTAAAAGTTCTTTTATTAACAAGACGAAACCCAAAGAGTAGACCCCCAAATTCCCTAGTAATATACAGATGCATACAGAACACACAGGCTCATTTCACAAATGTATGTATATGCACATTAATACATGTATTCATCATATATGTATTCATCACCAGCTCTAGAATATTCAGGGAAAGATGACGGGGCTTTGGTTTTCTGTTCCTGGGTCTTTTATCATTCTAATGAATAGAAAGAGAGACTGTGACCAGCTACCCAGCTATCGCTTTCCACTTTTATGAATGCTAGGCACTTAGACCCATAAATCCTCCTCCTCAGTTTCACTGGTTGTTCTTCCAGAAGACCTGGGTTTGAATCCCAGTACTCACATGGCAGCTAACAACTATCAGTAACTCCAGTTCCAGGGGATCCGACAGCCTCTTCTGTCTTCCACAGGCATTGCACCACAGGGGTGCACTTACCTACATGCAGGAAATACACGCATACACATAAAATAAAAATAATAAATAAATACTGATTCAGGAAAATGGGGTCTTAAAAAGTCCCTCATTTAAAAATAGTTAATTAGGAGCTGGAGAGATGGCTTAGCAGTTAAAAGCACTGATTGTTCTTGCAGAGGACCCTGGTTCGATTCCCAGCACCCACCTGGCCGCTAACAACTGTCTATGATTCCAATTCCGAGGCAATCCGACTCTCTCTTCTGACCTCCACAGGCACTGAACAACGTGGGCACACTTACATATATGCAGGCAATATACTCATATGCATAAAAATAAAAATAACAAATAAAATTACAACAATACTTTATTTATTTATTTGTATATGGAGGGGGTACACGTATGCCATGGTGTGTGTAAAGATCAGAGGACAAGTTTCAGTAATCAGTTCTCCCTTTCCATCTTGTTTCTGAGGCAAGGTCTCTCTTGGTTCTGTACTGTGTACTCTAGACTGGCTCCAGCAGATTCTCCTTTCTGACCACCCATTCCTCAGTAGGGATATAAGTATTAAAGATGCATGCAGTGCATTTGGCTTTTTACATGTGTTCCAGAGATGAAACTCAGACAATTGGGCTTGGGTAACAACTGGTTACCCAACTCCCTGAGGCGTCTCTTTAACCACCAAACCCTCTGTTTGTTAAAGAGAAAGAAATCTCCGGGTTTGCAGAATCTGTGATCCCCATTCATTTTATAGCCTGACAGAGTTCTTGTCCCTTGCTCCATTCCTTTGATAGGTGGAGAATGGAAAATTTTGGAATTTTTCTTTGGAGGTCAGCTTCAAGTTCTAGATCACTGCATTCCCGGTAAACACACTAATTTGCAAGTGAAATGAGGCACTAGTCTAAGAGCTGAAGGGAAGTGTAGAAGTGTTTCTCTTTAAATTATTTCCTCTATCATCCAGGCCTTATCATGATATCACCATTATGGTAGTAGAAGGAGACATGGTCCCAAACTGTCACCAGCAGCCAGAGGACTTCACTTATCCTTTAGGGATGTCCACCCAGGTAAATGTGCACCCTTGACTTTGTCACAGAAAAGAATTCAGAATGAGCCAGTATGAAGGAGACCTGGAGTTTGTTGGGGAGAAAGTTTAACATAGATTTAAGCCTGGGGGTTAATAAAAAGAGAGGCGTTGGGAGAAGAATAAGACACAACTGAGTGTGAGTGTGGATTTCTCAAGAGAGTCGGGCTTCAGAGTTTCAGCAGCAGCCATTTGTGTTATCTGTGACTCTCAAGTTAGATCACAAAGGGTTGCTAAGAAGCATTCCTTCTTTTTCTTCTCTCTTTTTCAATAAATAAGATTATAGGGGCTTGGAAAGTGCCATGACATATAATACTTTGTATTTAATTTTTAAAAAAAAGACTAAATTATAAAAAGATTATAGGGTTTCTCTGGGGGTATTTTGGATAGAACTATAATCTTATAAGATAAAAATCATGGTACAGTCATCCAGGAGAGGGGAAGAAGGAGCTAAAGAGAGGAGGGTTAGCAGGACACAGGTGTTGCCAAGGAGGAAATTGGGATACTCTAGAGAAGAAGAAAGGAGGGTTATAGAGGGGGAAAGAGGAAAGGGAGATAAATAATACTTAGGTAGTGTGAAAGGTCAAAGGGAAATGTATTATTTCATAAGCCCACTGAAAAATACAGATAAAATATACACATGAGTACATGTATATAGGTGATGTCTATATAACAAAAATCACACTACCAAGCAAGGAAGCCTCCCTTTGAGTTATTGATCAGACTAGTCCAAGAGACTCCTAAAATAATATAGGGTATTGCCACAGCCCTCGACTGCCTCTCAGTACTTGAAGGTCAGACTCTATTGTTGAAGATAGAATATATTTGGACATAGAACTTGGAGCAATTGAGCTGGAACTGACCTAGAAGTCCCTTCCTTGAAGACTAGCTCTCATGGTATCAGAGGATACTAGGCAAGTTGCTAAGGGAGAAAATCAGTCAATGATCCAACCCAGCTGTAAAACCTAGGAACCACAACAATGACTAACCCAGTAAATTATCTCTATTGGTGTCAGAGTGGCACCTTCATTTCGGGGATAACCAAAAGTTATCTAATTGAATTTAAGGCCCGTTCAATAGGAGAGAATCCATGCATAGTACTGTGAACATAACCAAATACACATGACTGGAGAGGTCGTAGACCCTAGAGAAGAACTCCCTGCTGCCACTTTCCCAAACCAACGTAATTTCTTAGTATGTTCTAAATTTCTATCATATTCATAGGTGCAGTGCTTACCACTCCTTGAAGAAGCTTCTTCTTGCAACAGATGGAGACCTTTACAAAGTTCCACAACTGGTCAAATGCAGAGAATAAGTGACTGTCAGGTGCCCAGCCCTAAGTGACACACCTACAATGCAACCTCTACACCTAAGACTTGGGGAATGTCACAGGAGAGGGGGTGGAAAGAATGTAAGAGCCCGAGGGACAAAACACCCACTGTTAATATGTTCTAGACATGATAGAGAAGCTACATCCATGAAACTGCTACAGTAGCCTATCAAGATCTGCATGAAGACAAAACCAGCTGACCTGTCAAGGTGGATGGAGAGAATTTCACAGGGTCTCACTTCAAGATGATGAACTACCAGCAACCAATGGCTGCTGAGGGAGGGAGAATCAATTTTCTCTAAGGACTAGCTCCCTGAGAGGTTATCTAATCCCAGTGGGCAGCCATAAACACATGTATTTATGAGCTACTAAGTGGACTCAGTGCATTATATATATAATAATCTAATTATATAACAATAATAAAGAAGAGGACCAGAAATTGTGAGGGAATGGGGACAGGGAAGGAGAGCTAGATTCTAGAATGAGGGGCTTCTCTTCCATGTCCCCTTAAATTTCCAGTCTTTCTATCTGGCCTCAGTTAAAGCTGTGTTGGGGAGTAAAGAGCACGTACTGGGAGCTACTGCTCTGGGTTCAGATCCTAATTTTGGTGCTCATTGCTTTTACTTCCCTGGGAGTGAGTGGAGGCCCCAGTCCTCTGAGTATTCTCTGCAGTAAAGGAAAACCCCATAACAGCCTTACTGATACCAACAAAGGCCTGTCAGTTGACTAAGTTAAAAATGGAAAGAAAAGGACTGGGTATGTAGCACTCAGTTGGCAGATTCTAGCATTTACAGAGCCATGGGTTTGATCCCTAGCACCAAATAAACCAGGCCTGGTGATGCATGCCTGCAACCCAGCAGTCAGAAGGTAGAGGCAAGAGGATCAGGAGCTAAATGTCATCCTTGGCTGTATCATAAGTTCACAGTCAGCCTGGGACACAAGAGACAAACGGAAAGAAAAAGAAAAGGTTGAGAAGACTTTGACTTCTCTTTGTTGCCAGAAATTTTGGGGGTCACTTCCTGTCACCATCTAATTTTGGATAAATTGGAGTCTCCTCTTGAGGATTTTAGTCTCATTAATGAAATAAGAGTGGACTCAAACACAAGCTCAAGGACAATTTTATTAGAGTTTAAAAGAAAACTCCCTGGGCAGGCAAGCTGTAAATCTCAACAGCTTCCCAGAGGAAGAGAAAGGAGGAGAGAAAGAAAAAGAAAAGCTGTGCTGCTCAAATCAGGGCAGAGAAAGAGTAAGGAAGCCCAAAGTATTAGGAACGTGTGCTTAGAACAGGTACAGAAAGAAGAAAAGGAGAATTTACATTTTTCTGAGTAATTCTGAAAAGTGAGGAGACTTACACAACAGCATGATTATTCTCTGTAAGAGACTGTGCCAGGGGCAGGAAATCTGGGAAGGAAAGTACAGCTCATTGAAAGGATAATTATTCTGCCTATCACTTTAGCATGGCTTGAGGTATTACTGATTTCCTAGGGGTAGTCCTTCCTTCCTGAGGAGGTGGCTCCTTGGTCAGATGATTGACCTGCTGAACTGGAATACTAGGTCTCTACTTGGACCAGAGATTCTATTCTCTTGATCAGAAGGAATTTTCCATTAATGGGCCTCTATTGCCACTCTTGACTTTAGTTTTCAGAAAGTCTTTGGAAGTCTAGCCCAATCCCCTTTCAGCCTCTGTTAGATGAAGACCCTGAAACCCATGTATTCCAACTCTAAATATTATGCTTGTTTGCAACTCCTGTTACCCATGAATCTTCCCAACCTCCTACATGAGTATGTTTCCATGGCATAATTACACCAAGATTAGGTGAAGGTACATTGTAGCTACAAAACCAACTATTTGTCAAAGGTCCATTGAGGACAAAGTCTTTACAGTTACTGTTTTAGCATTCATGAGCATCCTCTCAATTAGCATTATTTTCTTTATTTTGAAGATCTAGAGAATGAGGTTCAGAGATCCGAAGTAACGTGCCCATGGATAGCTAATTAATATGTGCAAGAATTTGTGCATCAGTCTAAGGCTGTTCTGCACTCCAGAATAACCAAGGGCAGACTGACGCCTTGCATAAAAGTTGTCAGAGTTGGATGGTATTATGGCCCAGGGAAGACTTGCAGAGTTCCTACTCAAAAAGCCCTTTGTAAGGAAAAAATATAATTCTACATAGCCCAGGCCATGCTGTCAGTACTATGTGAGGAGGGAGGGAGCAGGGGGACATTGAAAGGTAGCCACGGCTTTGCAAAATTTTATTCTTTGCATGACTAGAACCAAAACTTCAGTCCTCAAATAAAGATCTTGACAAAAGTCCATCTGTAACCTTGTGTTTAAACTTTCACTTCTTGGCTCTAGGAACTCCTCAAACCAAATCTGGCTTCACAACACCCCAATCCTTTCCTTCCCATATAATGAGAACCTACCAAAACCCAGTCTTCTCTGAATACTGTGAATGTCAAAATAGAACACTAGCCAACATAAAATTAGCTTGAAATTTTTAAAGTAAAGGAGGGCACATGAATACAAAATTTGAGGATTTCTTTTTAAAGCAGTCAGTACCTTTCCTTGCTTATGAAGTGCTGAGACCCAATCTGTGTTGTCCTGGGGTTTAGGGCAGCCACAACAAATATAGAAGCCAAAAACACATAGAAGCTCAGTGGGAGGAAAGAAGTAGGGCAGAGTGGAGATCAAATCTCCAGGTACAGACTGGTGATCCAGAGATGAATGATGGGCTGGAACTCAGTGCCTAGTCTCATTCATCTTCCATGAAATACAAGTACAAGGCTCATGGACTCCAACCCATTACCATTTAAATCATACTATGCTGTGCTCAGGATCCCTCTCCCTGCTGGTGGAACCAGCAGAACCCACACTGATTCAAGGCCTGCAGAGAATAGAACTTCTGGAACATGATGTACTAGAGATGGAAGGAACCAAGAATCAAAACCATGTCCCAGTGCCCTAAAGAAAACATGCTGTTCACCTTGCTTGGGATATTTGTGTTTATTTCTGTGAAAATGAATTTGCTAGTCTATAAAGTGAAATGATCAATGGAAGAGACTTCTTATTTTTCCCCCTTATCTCGCCATCCCTTCTTGGGTACACTGGGGGAAATAAAGAAATTAAGCAAGTCCTAAATGTCATGGTGAAAGATTTGCAACCTTACCCACCATTATTACTCCCTTCATAAATTGTAAAGAAATTTTTCATTTCCATTCTTGTCAATTTAATGTTGGAAAATGGAAACTTCACCCTGAATCGGGGAATTAACAGTCAGCAAATACATTATAATTTGTAGAGGTGTTCATGCTAGAAGAAAAAAAAAAAAAAAAACCCTACTAAAGTGCTTATCCTTGAAGTTTAATTTTTAGTAAGAAGTGAAATCTAATTTTTTGAGTCACGAAGTTATATTTGGGGGAACTGAGGATGTAGCTCAGCTGGCAGACTATTTGCCTAGCATGGACCAAGCATGGGGTTCAATTCCCAGCACTGTATAAACCATAAAGCAGGCGGTGGCTCACACCTGTAATCCCAGCACTCAAGAGGCAGAGGCAGGAGGATCAGAACTTCAGAGTTATCCTCAAAACTGTAAGTTAAAAGTCAGCCTGGGATATAAAGGACCTGTCTCAAAAAAAGTTATATTTGAGGTACAATTGTTATTAACTTGCAAAGTGTGTCATACATATAGAGGATTATATGTTTAAAATGTCAGAGACACGGAGACAAAGAATAAAGCAGTAAGGGTAGGAAGATGATGGGGCAGGAAGTAAGGAGCGGCAGCCTGTAATTGCCAAAATACCACCAAATGAACTAGTCTAGGGTTCTAATGTGCAACAGGACTGTGGGTAAGAAAAATGTACTATGCTAGCTGTTTTAGCTAAATGGAGATTTTAGCTGCCCATGACCTCTCTCTCCCCCAAGGGTAACTATATGAGACAATGGAGAATTAGCTTGCTTCACTATAACAATTATTTTACTATCTATGTGTGGCCCAAAGCACCACTTGTATACTTTAAATATATATAGTAAAAATCTATTTTGAAATACAGCTATGCAGTCTTAAAGAATACAGTGCAGGGCTGGGGAATGGCTCAGTGTATAAAGTGCTTGCTGTGTAAGCACGAGGACCTGAGTACAAATCTCCTGGATGCCAGCGTGACAGTGCACATCTCTAATCACAGCACTGGGGTGGGGGTAGCGCAGAGACAGGTGGACCCCAAGCGCTTGCTGGCCAATCAGTCTAGCTGAAACAGTGAGCTCGGGAACCTTCAGTGAGAGACCTTACCTCAAAAAAGGTGGAATAGGATTAAGGAGGACTTCCTGGCATCAACCTCTGGCTTCCACAAGCACCTGCAAGGGTGAATGCACTAGCACACACACATGCACTCTCTCACACATATACACATACATGCATTCATACACACACACACACACACACACACACACAAAGATTATAGTGCACTCATGCATGTAATCACATTCATGTTGCAAAACAGAACATTACCCACTTGTAGCCCACCTTCTCCCACCTCACAACAAGCGACCATCACAGCTCCTGTGTTCATCATTGCCCTGAGCTCCTGGCCAGTTTTTTGTTTTTTTTTTTAACCTTCACTGAAGCCTATGTCACTTAGTCCTGCTGATTTATGAACTTTGTAGAACCCAAGTCCCTGGGCCCCCATATCTGCCTGCGTCTTCCTTCTCCCTTCATTGTTCTGTTGGTGAGACTTGCATCTTGCTATCCCTCATTCTCTAGGCCTGTAGTCTCACCGTGTGGGCACACCACCATCTCTTTACTCAGTCTGCTGTATTCCACGTTTGTTTCTTCTTAGTTTGTGCCTACACAGTATGTGGAAAGGAAATCAGAAAGTTAAACAAGAAGGCACTGGAGATTGAGGGGTGGTAGGGACGGTGATGAGAAATAACTTCAGCTGAAAGGAAGAAGACTTCTTTGAGTATACATTTTAAGGTACTGTGCTTTGCAATCATGTGAATATGTTACTTGTTCAAAAATATGCAAAAATTTAGTAAATAAATACTTTAAATATGTTTTCATGTCAATAAACACAAAATGAACCTGACTGTCAATTTGTAATAATTAGAAGAAAACTTAATACAAATAACCTTGTAATACAAATAACCTTTTAGTACTCTGTGTGTGTGTGTGTGTGTGTGTGTGTGTGTGTGTGTGTGTGTGTTCAACTGGTAGACAAAGCATGAAAGACAGGTACAAAAATAAATCCCTTTTTTTTTGTAACCCAGAACTCATTGTTCAATATGAGTCTTGTGTGTGTGTGTGTGCACGCGCGCACACGTGTACACACACACACACACACACACACACACATATATATATATATATATATGACAAAATACATACAAATAACCTTTAAATCAGTACTCAGACTATGTATCCACTGACAGATTACCTGAAGTTCACAAAGAACCACAGGGGAATGCATGTATGTTCTGGCTGAGTGGAATTGCACTGGACATGTATTTAAGGGGGCTTGATTTTAAAATCCCATCTTCCTATATAAAACCACAGCATATTCAGTAATGATATATAATAAAGTGTTACAGTTTTGTCCTCAATGAAAGGCCCGTCTCTTTGCGATTTATCCATGGCTACTTCATACTTTTGATGCCACTACAAAAAGTTATCTTTTCTGTTTCATTTTATACTGATTTTAAGCGTATGTAAATGAAATGTACATTTGTGTATTGGTTTGTATCAACACATTTGCTAAACTTTCTTATTAACTAATGATTTGATGTTATATGGGATGATCTCCATACCTTAGTTTTGTTCACATCTCAACCACACTGACTGGAAGTCCCAGGTCAGTGTCCCATACTAGGCTGCTACAGTAGGTATTTTCATCCAGGTCCTGGGGAATGCAATCAGTGTTTCACTATTAAGTACACTGCTTTCTGCAGGTTTATGTCACTTTATCACCTTGAAGATCTCTTCATTATTTTTAGGAGCACTTGAAATTGTGAATAGATGTTCAATATTATTGCACACTCTTTCTGTATTTACTGATGTTCACTTAGAATTTTTCTTTTGTTGGACAGTATACTGACTTGGAATATTTATTATTATTTTTATTATGTCTTATTGGCTTTTCTGTGTTGAGAACCCAAGGTTCTTCATCATAGGCAAGCGCTCTACCACCAACTTAGATCTTTAACCTACTTTTTAATTTATGGTTTTACATTTTATCTCTATCTTTTTATCTATCTATCTTTCTATCTATCATCTATCTATCTATCTATCTATCTATCTATGTATCTACCTACCTATCATCTACAATCTATCTATTTATCACCATCTATCTATTTATCTACCTATCATTTATTTATGTGTGTGCATGTGTGTGGGAGGTGAGCATACCAGTGTCGGGGGGAAGTCAGAGGACAACTTGCTAGAGTCAGTTCTCCCTTCTACTCTGTGGATCCCACAGATCAAATTCAGATTATCAAGCTTGGCAGCAAGTATGTTTAACTTGCTGAGCCACCATGCTAGCCCTGTTTTATTTTATTTTGAGACATAGTTTGCTAAATTATCCATGCTAGCCTTGAACTCACTATATGCAGCTTAGGCAGACCTTAAACGTTGATCTTTCTTCCTCAACCTCAAGAGTGCCCAGGCCCAGCTTAGGTTACTTATTATTAATAAGTCTTACATTCCTAATGACAAGTCAAATATAATACTGTTTTTATACTTCATTGGACTTGATGTATTAATTTATTATGCTTTTTTTTCATTTTTCTCTACAGGCCTTTAATTTCTTAACTTTATATTTGTTTAAGGTGAGTATGAGTACTGAGACTAGACTAGTCTCATGAAATGAACTGGGAAATGCTTTCCTCTTTATATATTTTTTGGCAAGTTTGTGCAACATTGGTGTTATTTCAGCAGGCATGGTGGTGCATACCTATAATCCTATCATTGAGGAGACTGAGACAGGAGGATCATGAGTTTCAGGTCAGCCTGGGGTACATAGCAAGACCTTGTCTCAAAAAAATTGGGAGATGGGGGTGGATGATTTCCTTTTAAAGCATGAACTTCACTGGTAAAGTCACAGGATGGACATTTACTTGTGGGGAAAGTATTTCATTCTGCTACTAGTTTTATATCTTTAAAAAGCAGCATATTTCACACTCATATTTCACAACTGCTGCATTACCTTCGTCCTCAGGTCTGACAATAATTGCCTTTGCCTTTGCAGCCATCATTCTGCTGAGCGACTCCCAAGTATCTTCCATGCACCCTTAAATGAGTATTGATCAGTCTTCTAGTTTATGAACTTTGTGTAAATGAAATCACATCTTTTCTGTGATTGACTTCTCTATTATTCTGTTGCTCAGACTTGCCCATGCTCAGGTCTCTTACTGTGTCCCTTCATTCTCACTTCCATTATTTTGACAGGGTTTCACGTAGCCCAGGCTGCCCTTGAAATTTTTATATTAGCCAAGGTGACCTTGAACTCCTGATCCTCCCCTCTCTACCTCTAGAGTACTGGGACTATAGGCATGTGCCACCAAGCGTGGCTTGTGCAGTACCGACTGAACCCCAGAGCCTCCTGCCATGCTAGGCAAGCACTCTACCAACCCAGCCACATCTCCAGCTGGCCGTTTTCACTTCCACTGTGTTACTCTAACCCAATTTCATTCCTCAGCCTGCTATGCCACACACTTGGCTTCTGAAAATGTTTAGCACATAGATTATAGAAAGTGTGATCTTGACACATGGGAGAATCTAGATCATTTGTTGTAAGCAATAGACCCAGTCACAATCATTCAAGGTCTTTCATTTGGAACTGAAAGAAGGAAGCCGGGTTTAATATAAACACGATGTAAACTGTAGAGTAATCCAGGGGGTCTGATGAATGCAGTTACAAAGACAGAGCTTTCTGTTTTTCTTTTCGTCAGCTTTGGTCAGATGTATTTTTTTCTAAGATTTCTTCATTTCATTTAAATATGTTGGTGTATAATTGACTGTAATATCTTTTTCGATGTTTTCTATGATTAGAACATCAGCAAATATGCACCTCCTCTCTCTCGGTCTCTCTCTCTCCTCCTCCTCCTCCTCCTCCTCCTCTCTCTTTTTGTCTTCTTTTAATTAGTTGAGATAGGGTCTTCCCATGGCTGCCCTGAAAGTCCCATCCTCATTCCTCAGCCTCCGTGGAGCAAAGCATGCTTGTAAGGAAAGCACTGTACCTCTGAGCCCCAGCCCACAGGAATTTCTTTCTTTAATGTATTTCTTATTAGTCTCTCTCTCTCTCTCTCTCTCTCTCTCTCTCTCTCTCTCTCTCTCTCTCTGCAGGCACGCGTGTATCGATGCTTGTGTGGAGGGTGGAGGTCAGAGGACAGCCTCGGGTGCTGGTCCTTACCTTCCACTTTATTTGAAACTGTCTTCCTTGTTCATCTTTCCACATGCAGCCAGCTGGGAGCTTCTGGGGATGCTCCCGTGTCAGATTCCCATCTCGCGATAGCAGCACTGAGATTACAGATGCACAACACACCCCTGGCTTTAGGTGGGTTCTGGGGATTCAAACTCTGGTCCTCACAGTTGCACTGCAGGTGGTCTACCTGAACCATCTCGCCTTTCCCTTTTATGAAAGCTTACTTGTGGATTCTCTTTTATTTTTACCTAAACTTACTACACGTTGTTTCAAAGAACCACTTTTTAGCATCACTGTATTTACTAATTTCAAGTTTATTTTCTATTTTATTTTCTGAAATGACAGTTATTTATTGGATTTTATTTTAGTACTTATAACCTCTTGAGTTAGATGCGGATCTCACACCTCTTTGGTCTTTTGACTGGCATTGTAAGTATTTAGTGACAGGATACAGTTTTAATATTGCTTTATCTGCATCTTATACAAATTGGTAACAGTGCTTTCATTAATGTTTGCTTTTAAATATAATCTGGTTTCACTAGTTTATTCTTTGGCAATATATTGTAATTGTCCAAAATGAGGATTTTATTCTTCCAAGTGAATTCTGATTTGGTTTCATTGTAATGAGATAATCAGAGGGGCTTAATTGATTTCAGTTCTTAGAACTTTGATAAAACATTAAATGTGAGGTCCCAGTATATAAAATAAATTTTTATAATTGTTCTGTGTGTTTTAGACAGAATATATAGTCCACAACTTGGAGGTGCAATATGTGCATATGTATACTGGTTCTAATTTCTTAATGTTTCATTCCAATGTTCTATATCTGTACTGACTTTTGGTCTGTTTGGTGTATAAATTAATGAAAGTAAGACTGGTAAGACTGTTAATGATGACTTAAAGGGAAAGTGGCAGTTTAAGTGTAGGGACTTGCCCTAAGAGCTAACCAGAGGCATGGATCTGGTGCCAGACAATGAGTTGAGGCCCAAAGTTACAGGTGTCCCTTCTTGACAGAGCAGTTCATAGCCACCTCAGTATTTGCAAGAGTGACTGTTCTTGGTCTGACTCCCAGCATAGGAAATCAGGCCACAAAGGAGATCTCAGCAGATTCAAGAGGAATGTGTAATATGAACAGGAAGTAAACTCCCATAGCTACAAGTCACCTTGATTTGAAGTAGTTTGAATCATAGTCTTGCTTAATTTATTCTGATAGACATCTAAACAAATTAGCTTTACATCAAAAAGCCAACTAGTGCCTGACATAAAAACATCAATTTGCAACCATTTGCAGCCCTATTTGAAGGCACAAGACTGATGTATAAATCAGGACAAGGTCATGTGTTTCTGCTTATGGTTTTGCAAAATTCACATTTGCCATAACTTTGGCTCCATATAATATATGCATAAAGACATCATTTTAAAGAAAGGAATGACTCCAAGTGAGATTTTTTAAACATTTTAATTTAGTTTTAGTTTGCCATAAGCAACGAGACAGTGAAGTCTGAAGGAGTAGATTCTATTGGATAGCTTAGTCAGGAAATGCCTTGTCAGGGAAAAATAAGCTGTGGTTTTGATAAGATGATATAATAAAAAAATACTCAGGCTTTGTTTCTGGTTCCTGGCACAAGTTCCTACAGCCCTTGCAATCTCTGAGTGATAAGCTTTTCCTATGCTAATGGGATAACTGGCAGCTGGGGTTCCAAATAGCTTCAGGCAGATGGACAAAAGCATGGTTAGAGTACTGGAAATTTCTGCCCTACTCTTTGATCTGTGGACAAGGGAGAGGAGCTACAAGTTGAGTTCATCACCAGTGACGTAACCAGTCATTTCCATGTATTGAGACTGGTATAAGAGCTCAGAAGTATGCCCTTTGGGAGCTTCTGGGATGGCAGGGTAGGGTGCTTGGGAACTGCATGGAGGCTTCATGCCCTATTTTTGCTCTATGTGTCTGTCTCTTCCGTTTGCTCTTGGGTTGTGTCTTTTATAATAAGTCACTAATGGTTTTTAAAGTACTTTCTTGAGTTCTGGGAACCATTCTAGAAAATTACCAAACTTGGAAGAAGGCAGTTGTGAGATCTCCCAACTTTAGCTACAGCAGACAGAAGTATATGCACTCAAAGGATTCAATCAATCCTTGGAACAGTATTCCTAGCAAATGGAGGCAATCTTGTGATGGAGTCTTTGAAACTATGAAATAAATTCTGACAATAAATACCCAGAGACTCGAGTTTAAGTGAATTGAATTATAGTACATGTAGTTGAGTTTTAGAAAGGTGGAGAACTAATTATGTGGGGGGTGAAGGTGGGAGAACCCACACATCTGTTATCACAAGTATAAGTGTTGGTCAGAACAGGTCAGAACTAGCCAACAGACTGTACCAATTTCCACATTCTGGCAGAATAGTCTCAATTCCCAGCTGCAATCGGAGTGGACATCCCAGCTTAATGTCTTAGAATAAATCTCCAGATGTCTGTTTTTGCCTTTGGTAGGAGTGAATGAGAGGCAGAAACATTCACTCTATGTGGAAGAAGGGAGACATAAGAGGAACTAACAAAACTTGCAAGACTCAGAAAGTCAAAGAAACTTAGGAGGCTCAGGGTACTCAAGACATTATAAGATTTATAAGACCCTTCCCCAAGGTTATAAAGGCAATAAATCATTGCTAGGGATAGAAGAATCTTTACAGTGGAGCTGACCTCAGTTGCGAAGGGAGCTTCAGGGATTCAGCTTTCTTGAGCCATCACCCATACCGGGTAGGCTTTTTGTAATAAAGATGCCCTTGAGTCACCATGTTCCTGTAAGTAACCCTACACCCATATTGCTGTAAGAAACTCCAATGAACTTATTAGTTCATCATGCTGGACTTGGATGGAATAGTTCCCTTTGTCTGATGTTGATGCCTGATCTAGAGTGACATAAGTTCACATTTCCTCATGAAAAGTCATGTAACAATTCTCTAATGTGAAGATGTATCAAAGTCTCTGCAACTTCAGATTTATATAATCTTAGGTGGGGATCAAGATTGAGGTTATCTTGGGAATTATTAGAAAAATAAAAAAATAAAAAGAAACTCAGAGGAGCTGAGATGATGGCTTGAAGCAGGGCAACAGCAGTGAATTCGGTGCTTGAATGAATTCTGCATCTAAGCTGAAGAAAGAGCCACAAGATTGCTAAGGGATAGCATATAAGTTATTAAAAGAGGAGGAAACTTGAAATTCATTCAAAGCTTTGGGCCTAAGTAAACAGGAGAGTGGAGAAAACATATCTCAGGTCACTCAGCTAATCAGGGACATAATCACAGACAGGTCAGGACCCACCTGAGTGCCAGATGAGTGATTACGCTGCTTTAGACTGCAGAGAAAATGAAGGGAACCAATATTGGGTTTAATTATAATAAATTTTATTGTCCATATTTTCTTTCTATTTTAATTTTTGATATATATTTCCAAGTAAAATTATTCATAGACTCATTTTTTTGGTAATAAAACTTGCACAGATAGCTGAATAGCCTATGTCTATTAATCTGTGGGTGATATGGGTTTGCTGAGAAGGTTTTGGCCCATTCCTGGGACCTGTCTGGCTTGAGGCAGAGCAGTGAAAAATTGAGAAGTGATGGGGAAGCAGACTTCTAATGTCAAAGACTTGATTAGAGAGAGATCAAGGTGGGGCAAGGGATAGTGAAACAAGGTCTTCACAGCTGGGTGTTGTATGATTTATGTCACTGCCTCAGATCCTCACTACTGGCTTCTAGGAAACGAGCATCCTTGAGAATATTGGAAAGTTTCCCCCAAATGATGCTGCTATGGCTCAAAGTTTTATAACACTCAATGAGAATAAGTATAGAACTGAGCCAGGGATATGATCGCAGTAGGTGAAGGGTCCAAAGAGGTCTCCTGATCATTCATTCATTCAGTGGATATTTTCTGAGCATTGTTATAGATCCTGGTGACACAATAATGAACAGAACAAAAAACTTCTTCCTATAATTGAGAATAGAAAGGGAAAGACAGACAACAAACAAATAATTAAGTATGTGAAATCACAAAAAGATTAGAGCTTTAAGAACAAAGTGGGAGAAAAGCCAGGGTGAGTAGGTCTTACAGGGGCACTACTGTGTACAGAGACTAGTCAGGAAAGGCTAGACTGACAAAATGATATCTGAACGGACTCAAAGGAAGTTAGGGACAAATATGAAGCTTTTTGACAGAAGGTGTTCTAGCAGAGGAGGGTAACACAAGCAAGACGAGGAGAAATTGTGTTCTATGTGTGGAGGACAGTATGATGGGACAGGCAAAGGAGAGCATATATCAGGTGCCGTCAAGGACTTAGCAGGTGATGTTCAAAGATGCAGCGGGAACCAGATCTACTAAAAGATTTTAAGCATTTTCTTTGAGTGAGAGAAGCAGCCATTCGAGAATTCTTGGCAGAACAACTAGATGATTTGATTGAGGGCTTACCAGAATTTCTCACAGAGGTATTGAGAATACATGAAGCAGAGTTGTGGGGTGAGGTGACTGGAAGAAGGATGGAAACAGAGAGCCTGCTGAGGAAGCCATTGGAACACTACAGGGGTAGTGGTTCAGAACAGACTGATGCCAGAGAACTGGGTGTTGGAATTCCAGCTGTGATTCAAAGACAGAGCCACAGGGTTGGCTATCAGATTGTCTGTAAGTTATTAGAGAAAGAGGAATCAAAAGGAATTCATGGATTTCTACCTGAACAACTGAAAGAATGGTGTTGTGGTGTACTTTGGGGGAGAGAATGCAGAAAAAGAAGACTTAAGATAAAGAATTCCAGGTATGCCTAGTTTGAGAGGTGTATTACATATGAAAGTATAATATTATATAGGTGGTTAAATGCGGAAGTCTAGAGTTAAGTAAGAAATATCATCTCAAAATATAAACCAAAGAATCATAAAAATGTATTTTGAGACCATAAGACTGGATAGGCCCACCCGGGAAGTGTACATTGTGAATGAAAGTTCCCAGAAAAACTACATCTTGGAGCTGAACCTTATTGGAAGGCTGATCAACTGATTAGAGCTTTGGTGATTGTGGAGAGTTTGGAATGTTGCAGGCCCAGAATCAAATTACCATTTATCTTTAGCCCCTAAATAGTTACTCCTGTTTCTGAGTTAACATTCTTTGCCTAATAGATTAAAAAAAAAAAAAAAAAAAAATTTGAAATGTATTAGCTTAACAAAAGCCCTAGCTCCCACTATCCAAAAGGCTGAGTGTCATCAGATAGCATCTGAGGCCTATAGTTGAAGGTTCTCTTTTGTTGTAACCACCTACTTAATTTTTCCATGAATGTATTTGAAAAGTGTATTCATTTATGAATTTTATTTGTTCTAGACTATAAAAACTTCATGAAACTGCTTCCATATTGGAACATGGAATTTGTGGTAACCTGAATCTATGTTCCCAGGTCATGGTCACTCGTATTTAGCTCCAGAATAAACTATCTCTTATCCCCTTTGATATGAGAATTATGCTTTTGCATCAACAACACAGATAAGGAAGAGGTGTAACATAGGGTCATTCCAATAATTAGAAGTGCGGAAGAAAGAGAGAAGAAGGAGGGGGGAGGAAGAGAAAGAGAGAGTCAGCCTTGATGTATGAAGTGATCAATAGTGACTTATGCTCCAGGAGCCATGGGAACCACAGTGACAGTGTTTAAAGGAGGATAGTTCACTATGGCATATGGTCAGATAAAATAAGAGGTCTAAGAATTAACCATAGAGTTTAGCAAGTTGGAGACCATCGTTGACTTTGACAAAGGATGCTTCAGCTGAGCACTCAGAATGAAAGGTCTAATCGGAGGATACTCAAAACCAGAATGAAACCATGAAAGATGTTCCACTTTGAGGGCAGAAGTATATGAAAGTCTTTATTCCCATGGCAACAAGAAAAACATGGAATGGTGATAATCGTATTTTTCTATGTGCCTAGAAAAGAACTTTTGAGACAAAGATGCTGTGATGAATTGAATTTGAAAGAGAAATTGTCGTTCAAAGGAAGTCAGAGAACTTGGGGGCTTCAGTACCTGGTCTAGGTGAGCACAGAAGCAGCCAATATGAAGCTGGTTGATATGAAGGAGAAACTTGGCAGAAGCAAGAGAAAGATAAACTTTAGACTACAGGGTGGGCTGCTGGGACAGACTGCGGTTTCTAAGAAGCTCAAAAAGCAAAACAGGAAGGGAGGGGGGAGGGAGGGATAAGGAAGTCAAGAAGTCAGGCAAGCAGGAAGTCAAGCAGGCAGGAGGACAGGAGAGAAGGAGGAAAGGGGGAAGGGGGGAAGGAAGGAGAAAGAGTGACAAAAAGACTGAAAGAAAAATAGCTGATTTGCTTGGTCCTCCCTAGCTCTGGTCTCCCGTCGTCACTCCATAATTTTGCCAAGAAAGCTGCAGGGCAAGGCACGAGGTGGTGAGCGGGGCACTAACATGCTGCACAGCTTCAGAAACTCTCTAGTACGAATCCAAAGGTGACTGAAAAAAATACATCTGTAGCCGCTGCCAACCACTTTCCAACTCAATTGATTACAAAATTCAAAAGGCACTAGTAGCATGTAAGAGGCTAGAGACAGAGCTAATCCAGATGATTTGAATTAATTTAAATCGAAGTCACATCTACAGCTTAATTTAAGGAGGAATTTGAATAGTTACTATTTCAGGTAAATCCCAGAAAGAGCAAAGAGCTTTTATTTAGGAATAAACAAATACAAAGTGTCAGGTGATAGAGAAAAATTTTTTCATATTAGTAAATATTAAATGTTAATGAACTAAGTTATACAATTAAAAGGTAGTATGTATTTGAATGGACTAAAAAAAAAAAAGTAAGACCAAACTACATGTTGTTTATAAAGATGTCGTTTATATTTGAAAGCACAGGCAGGTTAAAACAAAGGATGTGAAGAAGTTCTGGTAATCTCTAATTATAAGAAACCTGATGTGATCATATTAACACCAGATGTAAGAAAAATATATCACAACAATAAAAACACAAAATTATCCAGATTACATAGCAATCCTAAGAAAAAGAGCTTCAAAGTGCAGGCAACAAACAACAAAACTGAAACTTACTGGGGGAAGTTTCTCCTCAGTTGGGTCTTTTCAAAGGAAGACATAAACTGAGAGACCCAGACAGTTCAAGCAGAAGTTTATTTAGCAAAGCAAAGGATAATACACTCCAGAGAGAGACTGGAATGGGCTGACCTGAAAAAAGGGAGAGGGAGGGTAGCAGTCTGCTAAGTTCTGAATTATAGACTTTTAAGGCTTTTCATGAATATTTATGAATTGCAGGGCATGTCCATAGGAGTAAGGTAACCTTGTTTCCTTCCAAATCATGACTTCCCTCTTAGGGCAGTTCTTCCCTTCAGACAAGGGGGATCCAAACCACATGCAAATGTTATTAAAATGAAGCTGGGATCTTCCAAGGATGCAGACCCTTTGTTAGCACCAATGTGTGGAAGCTGGAAGGTCTTGGCTCCTGGGTTTCTGATACAGGGGGAAGACTAATGATGATGCTCAATCACAAAGCAGAATTCTAACAAGCAGGAGGCACAGCTACCAAGATATGGCTGCAGTTTTCTTTGGTACCTCATAACAAACTCCTTGCCAGTCCAGTCTCAAAACTAGACAAAGCCAGATGGTAATGTTGGGGAAAAAAAGAAAAAGAAAAAGAAAAAAAAATTGAAATACCTTGATGAATGCTGTAAGAACTCTGCATTTTGATAGAAAACTCTGTTTAAAATGTTGATTTAGATTTACTTGCTAAGCTTGCCTGTTCTGCCTGATTGTATCTACCACACATGGATGATTAACCTAGTTGAAATGCTAAGAATTGAAGTGCTGTAAACCTCCTTCCTGGACCCTGGACCCCAGACTCAGTTGATTTACAATGTGTCCTGCAGGCCTGTTTGCACCGATAAGGAACAAAAGAGGGAAGTTGCACCAGGCTTACACCAGATCTACCCTTCCTGGAAAAGATGTTTAACCGAAACTATAGCTTTTAGAAGATGTTTGATCAAAGTGTCTGCTGAGGAATGCTTTTTGTGTAATGACTATGTGGGCCTATATAATCTGTACCTGAAACTGAATGGGGGTCGATCGTTCTGACCAGACTTGCATGTCTCAGGAAGCCGGTCGACCCCAGCTAGCTGGAAAGTAAAGACTCTGCTTGATTTTTACATCTCCAATCCCGTGTATTTGTTACCTGGAGGGGACCCATCGAGTCACGGACCCTAACAGTAAGAGTTCTTTTCTTGCTCTGACAAAATACCTGACAGAAGCAACTTAAGGAAGGAAGAAAAGTCTATTTTGAATCATGGTTTGAGGGGATATTAGTCCATCATGACAGTGGGACAGGGAGCCTTAGCTGTTGTGGCAAGAGTGTGACACAGTTGGTCATACTGTGTCCACAATCAGGAAGGGGAGGGTGTGTGTGTGGGGAGAGAGAGAGAGAGAGAGAGAGAGAGAGAGAGAGAGAGATGGAGATGCTGGTATGTAGCTCATTTCCTCCATTTTGTCTTTTACTTCAATGAGGGACCCAGGCCCATGGGATGGTGCTGTCCACATTAAGAGTGAATCTTCCCTTCTTGGTTAAATCTTTCTAGAAACATCCTCAAAGACACTTCCAGAGGAGTGTCTCCTAGGTCACTCCAAATCAAGTTGACAATGAATATGAACCATCACAGCCTTGACAGTCATGTCCCCAAATAAGTAGGTGTGGTGGTTCAAATAAGAATGTCCCCCAAAGGCTCCAAATGTTTAGACATTTTATCCCCAGATGCTGATGCTGTTTGGGGAGGTTTTAGGAGGTGTGGCCATGCTGGAGGAAGCACATCATTGGGGGCCAGCTTTGACAGTTCTTAAGCCTTGCCAGATTCCCAGTCTCTCTCTGCTTTCTATGCCTGCTTGAACATTTGATCATTCGACTTCCTGCTCCAGCCACCTTCTGCCTCCAACACTATGATGGACTCTAACCCCTTTGGAACCATAAGCCAAATAAACTCTCCCTTTTATAAGTTTGCTTGGTCATGGTGTTTTACTACAGCAACAGAAAAGTAACTGATACAGTAAGCAAAAGAAGGAACAGAGAGAAACTATGATGGTGATAGAAAAAGGCAGCGAAGATACTGCAGATTTTAACACTACCGTCCATGTGTCACAACCGGCATTTGTGACGTATAACTAATGACTATAGAACGAACTGCATTTCCAAGGGCGCAGGGGACATTTGCCAATAGAAACTATATTCTGGATCATAAGAACAAATCTCAAAAAACTTCATGTTGAAGTCTGAAAGCTTTGAAAGAATATCTCAGACCAAAAGAGATCTATCTCAACTACAAATCAGTAATAAAATGATACACAAGAAAAATTTGGATATCTGGAAATTAGGACAGAATCAAAAACTATTTGAAAATGAATGATAGTAGAAGCAAGGCACTGAATTTTGTGAGAGGAAGCTAAGGAAGTTCTTTGAAACTTATAACTACAAATGTTTACATCAGGAAAGAGCAAAGATTCTAAATCAATTATCTAAGCTTTCGTGTAAAGAAGCTACAAGGGAAAAATTAATCCAAAAATCAGTAAGAGAAACAAATAATAGACAAAAATGAGAATCAAGGAAACACAAAGTAGATCACAACAGAAGAAATTCAACAATGCTGAAATTTGTTTCTTTGGAAAGCTTAATACAATTGAGAAGTCCTCCACAAAGCTGACCAAAAATAAGTAAGAAAACATACACATTAAGATGCCACGTCAGGGCTCTGGGGAGATGACTCAGTGAGTAAAGCTTGATGTTCAAGCTTGAAGACCTGAGTTAGAATCCCCAACCTCCATGTAAAAGCCAAGTTCAGCAGAGAGAGGGTTGGAACCATAGCACTGGGGCATGGAGACAGGCACATCCTGAGGTGCTGGCTGGTCAGTCAGTCTAGTCAAAAATGGCAAGCTTCCAGTTCAATGAAAGGCCTTGTCTCAAGGGAGTAAGATGGAGAGACACAGAGGAAGACACCTGCTATCCTCCTCTGGCCTTTGCATACATGCAAATGAGCATTTGCACCCAAATCTTCACATGCTTGTATAACACACACACACACACACACACACACACACACACACACACACATCTCAAAATTTGAATATGTTTCCTACTGAATGTCTTACTTTGCAATCCAGGTTAGCATTAACTAAACTGGTCATGTAGCCCAGGCTGACCTTAAATTTGTGATAGTCCTGCCTCAGTTGTCCAAGTTCTAGGATTATAGGCATGCACCCATGCCCGGTTGTTGTATCACCTTTGTACCATTGTAAAGTTGAAAAATATCTTAAAACATTGTAATGGAACTCTCTCTATCAGGAGGCTCAAAGGACATCAATACAGATCCTATGACAATTCCCATTTTAACAAACTAACAAAATGATTGAGTAAACTACACGATGACAGTATCTTTTGGATCCATCAGAAACCTATGGACTTAGGGAAGAAACTAGCCTGAAATGTCAGAAAAGAGAGTCCCCTGTTTTCTTGGAGACAAGAAGAGAGGCAGCTCATCTGAATGAGAGAAGGAGCCAGCAACACATGAGGAACAAATGCTTACAAGGCAAGTATGAGTTAGCATAACAGGACAGCACCCAGTGAGACATAGATACGAAGAGTTTCCACTCATCCCAGGCTCCTCCAGAGACCTTTCCTGGTACCCACAAGAAAGCATCAACAGGACCCGATGCTGTCACAGCACCTCTTAAAGGGTGATCACAGCTGCAGTGCTAAGTCCAGTGCTGCAGAAGTTCAGGGAACAGCTTGAAGGAAAGACGACGCTCAGAATCACAAGAGTTGGGAGTCACGGGGCACACTGGGGAGGGAATGCAGGCCCTCCAGCTCCTGCTTCTCTGTGTATTTATTGCTTTAACTTGCATAAGTAGAGAGAACAATGTGACTCTTACTCAGTGCAGTCAGTCTTGAAAAAACTTCCTCAAGACTTCTAGGTATGTCACTTTGAAGCAAAGAATCTGTGCACTATAATAAAGACTAGATAAATGTAACAGAGCATTGGGACCAGGGGTCAAAGTGTTATTTCCTTATAACTTGGTGTGGGGTGCTATGTTCCTTTATCTGCCTCAGCACACACATATGCCTATGCAGCTTCTGCCACACAGACATTCTTGACCAGAGGTGCCAATGGGCGTGGTCAAGCAAGCTTTCAGAGTTTAGGTAGGGTAGAATCTATAACATCAGTTGAGGTAAATCAGTGGTCTCTAACACTGGTGTACTTTATCTGGTTTCAAGACCTACAATAAAATTCTACTAACCAAGAGACTGTGGCACTGACCTAAGGGTTATCAGGTAGATTAGTGGAACAGAGGACTGTCGAAACACTGATTATTGGCAAAGGCATTAAAGTAATGCAGTAAAGAATGAAAATATTTTTACTAAATTGTGCCAGAAAGAAAAATGAGCCTTGACTCCTGTTTCACAATATCTGCACTCATATACATAGCATGTTTGTTAAGTCGATCCTAGGCCTGAATATAAAAGCTGGCACTCTAAAGTTTCTAGAAAAAGAAAACATGATCTATATTTATAACATATGGAATGGTCAATATATCATGGACAAGAGTTAATTACTAACCATACAGGAAAAATTATGTGGATTATTCTTTAATAAAATTAAAAACTTTTACTCATCAAAACAACAACAACAGCAAACCCTTAGCCATGCATGCATGGTGATCCAAGCTCTTAGTCTCAAAATTTGGAGCCTGGAGGCAGAAGAATCAAGAGTTCAACATCATCTTTGGCTACATGGCAAGTTTGAGACCAGCTTAGTTTACATGAGACCTGCCTTAAAACAAACAACACAACACAAAACAACCAAAACCAAACAGACAAATATACCATCAAGCAAATAAGTACTGAACCTGGGTCTGGAAGAAAAAATTTTAATACATATATTTGGCATGGTATGTCTGATTTCTTATGTGCTATAATTTTACTATGGTCTCAGGGTCTCTATCTCCTAGTATATAAGCCTAGCCTTGGTGTGGGCAGGTTCTGGGAATCTCATAGTTGTTCCTATGAGTATGTGGTAAATGGCAAAGATGAAAGGATTTTTCAAATTTAATTAAAGCCAATAATTAAGTCAATTTCTAATAATACTCAGAAATAAAAAGTTTGCATAATACTGACGCAGGTAATGTTGTAGATGAGACTCTAACACATTGTGCTGGAAAAAAGAATCAAAATCCAAAGGAGTTAATATTGCATCATTTCTTGTGCATAAAATTCAACAATAAATGAAAGGAACCTGTATCAATGGAAGTCAGACATGGTTACTTCCAGGGAAAGAAAAACTGATTGCAAAGGAACACAAGAGCATTTTGGAGGTCGGTAGACATGGTATCTTGACTGCAGTATAAGGCAAACAAACAATAAACATTTGCCTTTATGTTAAATTGTTCTTTCATTTAAAAACAATGCTTCGGCATTAGGCAATAAAGAATTAGAGTCAATGGGTATCAATAATTGTCAAACTTTGTTGAGAAAGAAAGCAAGAAAGTAGCTGGGCCACAACATGGGGCCTAATGAGGAAGTTTTGAATTGTACACATAGAGAAGCCTATTTGTATGCCAGCACAGTGCTCTGGCACAGAAAGGGAAATCAATAGTGGAAGGGAGACAAAAGACATTAGTTTAAATAATGTCCTTGAATAGGTGAGGCAAAGAGGAGCGGGTGCCTGAATGAGCAGGTGTCTTTGCAAGAGCACATTTCATCCAAAGTCACAGAAGAGAGGCAGGGATTACAGCATAGATGCTGGCTTGGGACAGCAGAGAAGATGAGCGCAAGCAAGGATATTGATTATGGAAACAGCCCCAGGTTCCAGCAATCAGCATGAACTAGGGGGGGGGTCAAATCATTCTTGACCTCTTCCCTCACAAGATTGCAATAAGCTTATTTATTAGGCCAGGCTGGTGAGATAACAGAGCATGTAAAAATAATGAAGTTTGCTGCAAACATTGTAATTCATGATAAGGTTTATCCTGGAGTAGATTGGGATGTGAACTCATGGGTCTACATCTTGGACTGTTTACGGAGAAAAGATCCTTATGCTGGGTGGTTGATTGGATCAAGTGATCTCTAAGATGCCTTATGACTCAAAATGAACAAAAGCAAAGGCTAAATAGTGAACTGATGTGAGATGATGATGGCAGGCTGTAACTTCGGGGGGGGTGGTATTTTTAGCACAGTTCAAGGATGCAGTCCATCATGACATGGAAGTCATGGTGGCAGGAGCTTCAGGCAGCTGGTCACATTGCACCCACAGTCAAGAAGAAAACAGTAATGAATGTCTGTGCTCAGCTCGCTTTCTCCTTTTTATAGAGCCCAAGCTCCCAGTCCATGGATGATACCACCTATATTTAGAATGGGTCTTCCCACCTCAGTTAACCTAATCTAGAAAATCTCTCATAGACATGCCCAGAAGCTTGACTCTTCAGTGATTCTAGATCCTGTCATGTGAAAATATTAGCCATTCTTTCAGGGAGATGTTATTGCAGGCATCCCTGCATGGGGCTAGAAGATTTCAGGTAATGTATTATCATGGAATGAAGGCATGCTTTGGAGCTGCTCCTTCTTGGTTATAGTCACAGTTCACTTACAATATGAGTGATCTTGGAGGAAGTCTTGTTTCTTCAGCCACAGCAAAAATAAATGATTACTATAAATCTGAATAAATACATGTCATATATAACCCTCCTACTTCTGATGAAAGGAATAAGTGCTGTCATGCTTACAACATATCCAGATGAGAGTATGACTCTAACAGACTTACCAGTTCCCCTTACTGTGGGCTGTGATGGTGCATTAGCCAGCTTTACATTACTATAACAAATACCTTACAGGAAGTTTATTTAGGCTCCTGGTTTCAAAGGTTTCAATTCATTGTTGATGGGTCCTGTCCCTTTTGGCCTGTGGCAAGATAGCAAATAATGGTGGAAAAGACACAGTAGAGCAAAGCCCAAACTAACGATGGGCCCATAAGAAGATGCTTATGTTGTGCCCTTTGATGGGACCATTGCCTGAGTTACAGGGTAACCCTACTTATTAAGTGAATTTTGTGCCACATCTTTGTTATAGGAGATTCTTTTCTCCATTTTGTTGATTAATAGCCTTGATTAATTTTTATAAAACTGAGCTTATGGATTCTTGACTACAGAGCAGTGGACTCGACAGAGGCTTCGGGAATCAATTTGAGTTTAAAAGCTGCTGCCAATCATATAAAGTGCTTTGGACATGAGGTTTGACTGATTTTCTCGTTGAGAGAAATTAGAGATTAATTGAATTTTTATCACTTCATGGACAGAAATGTGTGTGTGTGAGAGAGAGAGACAGAGACAGAGACAGAGACAGAGACAGAGATAGAAGAAATGGAGAGGACTAGGGTACCACAGTCCTCTTCAAAGCTATGCCTCTAATGTCCCTAAGCCTCCCCTAGGCCTTGTCTATTAAAGTTTCCACCATTCCACAATAGCATCGCCCTGCTGAACAAACCTTTAACATATTGGTATCTGGGGGATAATTTTCTGAGATGTAAACTGTAGCATGTAATTTATGAAAAGAAGGGAATGTGGTTAAACCTGAGGAAGAACTGATACTGCAACAAGTGAACAGCTCCAACGCCCACTTTGCATACATCTTCAGTTCTCTATGATCAATAACAGAAAAAGAGCTCATTCCTTAGCAAAATTTCACTCTGATGGATAAACAGTTTATAATGCCAATCCTTAGACAGTCTTCCCCATTTACAGCCACTGTCTCCCAGGTGACTGGTTCCTCAAGGGGGTGGGGCCTGCTGCAGAAAATGGACTAGAGAGGTGTTTTTCTGTGCCATCTTGGGTCAGAAGCAGGGAGCCAGGAGGAATGCGCTGGGCTGCCAGGCATGGAGAGAGAGATGGCCCTGGTGCCTCACCCACGTGGATGCGAGAGGGGGCATTTAGCGACCTGTGGACCCAAGATGCTAAGGGTGAAAGTTAACAGAGACTATGGGCAGGCTGCAAGAGCATCTGAAGTGGCGGGCTCTGAGCCATGGCACAAGAGTGCTTGTCTCTGTGTAAGTTCCCCCATTTACCCCCTCCCTACCCAAGGGCATAAACCATAATAAATTAATATATCATTTGGTTTGTCTGATCGTGCAAGAGACCTGGAGAGAACTCTGGCAACAGCCACACACACATAAATTAAACTCGACCAAAACTGTAGAAAGTCCGTTCTTAAAACTAACTTGTCAAAACACACCTCTCTGAGGAGGAAATCAACTCTGAACACGATCGTAGTTATAGACAGCTTTCACCAATTTTTATTTATAAAAAGTAGCTATCTAAATATCTATCTGACAATTTTAACCTTTCTGGGTAAGGAAGAAGGAAGAAAGTCAAACAACATTAATCAACATCTGAATGTAAGTAGATAGATGAGAAGGGGAAATTATCAGGAGATAGGAGAAATAGGTTAATAACTCAGTCATGAAAATTTGGTTCCTAGATAGTCTAGCAGTGCTCTAAGCCTGGGATCTGCAAATGTTTCCTGAGAAAGGCCAGATGACAAACATTTGGGGCTGTGGGAGCCATTTATAACCTGAGGTCAACTAGTCAGCTCTGCAGCAGGAAGCAGCCAGAGACAATATGAAATAAAAGTATGGGTTTCCATAAAGCCTGGCTTTCAGGAAAGGGAGGCAAGCCACAGTTGTCTTGATCTAGGTTTTGTGGATAGAGACCCAGGCCAAAGATGGCTTCTTCCCCCGGGTGAAACTTAGATGTAGAAAGTGTGGGAAATGAGTGTTGAGGAAGAGCTGATTAGGTACCGGGCACTTTCAAATCCACCATCTCCCAGAATTGGCACTGTCATTCTGAAAAGAGGATGCAGAGTCTCTAATGTCGCTCATATGAGGAAATCAGTCAACCCACATCTCCAAAGCACTTTATATGACTGGCAGCAGCTTTTAAACTCAAATCGATTCCCGAAGCTTCCGTTGAGTCTGCTGCTCTGCAGTGGAGAATCCATGAGCCCAGTTTTTAAAATTAAGCATGGTTATTAATCAACAAAAGGGAGAAAAGAAGCTCCCATAACAAAGATGTGTTAGTGAAGTTCACTTAATAAACAGGATTACCCTGTAACCCAGGCAATGTTCCCACCAAAGAGCACAACATAACCATCTCTTTATGGGGTTGTCATTGGTTTGTGGCAAGGAAAGGTGTCAAGGGTTTTCACAGTTGCTATGTCCCAAAAAGACATCTCTGTCCTCTCAGGAGCAGTGTATATCAAGGCCCTGGAACCTGCTTCCCATTTTCCCCCCTCCTCTGCAGAAAGTAGCCAATGCCTGGTCACCAGCCATTTTTCCTCTGCCTCTTTCCCTGAGCATCTTCCGCCTCTGAGGCAAGCCTATGGAATGCAGGTGCCGGCTCCCTCTCATTGCCTCCTGCAGCATAATTACCAGGTAGCAGTGGGGCATGAATGTTTATTCATGCCAGGATCTGCTTGGAGATAGATCTATGTGATGCTTCAGTGGGCACCCTCACTGCAAGTTCCAGTTGACAAGCTGAAGATCTCACGGCTACCTAACAAAAATGTTTATTTCTAGAAATATCAAGAAATATCAGACAGTGATGAGTGAACAGAGTTTGTTGGCTTAAATGTACAAAGCCAGCTGCCTTTAGGCCTTGAGCGGTATGAGGAGCAGGGGCAGGGCAATATTGCAAAGGGTGATGGCAGGTTAAAAACGAACACTTGTCTCACTGTTTCTGCCACTCTGAATCCATCCAATCTCTCCTGTTACAGGAAAAATGAATACTCCTTCAAGCATCATGTTGTATGTTATAAATACACACAATCGTATCTGTCAAATAAGGAAAGAGAAGAACAAAAACAAATAGCCTTTGTGTTCCAGTTTCATTTCAGTTGTTGTGATAAAATATCCGACAAAAAGCAGCTTGGGGAGAAAGGGTTTATTTCGGCTTATAGTTCTAAGTGACAGTCCATCACTGTGGGGAAATCAAGGCAGGAGCTTGAAACAGCTGGTCGCATCGTAGCCACAGTCAAGAGCAGAGAGAAATGAATGTGTGCATGCTGACTTGCTTGTGCTTGGCTTGATTTCTCCACTCTTATACAGTTCAGGACCAACAACCCACCCACCCACCCTCTGCCACAAACCCTGCCTAGGGAATGGTGCTTCCCCAACTGGGCTGGGTCTTCCCACATCAATTAACTTAAGGCAATTCCCTACAGACATATTCACAGACCAACCCAATGTAGGCAATCCCTCATCTAGCCTCTCTTCCCTGGATGATTCTGGGTTGTGTCAAGCTGACAATTAAGGCTAACAATCACACCTGGATAGCCCAGGGCACAGTTGTTCCAAAAGGGTGTGTACTGGGGAGTGAGACCCAAGCTGCTGTTATTTTGAAGCTATAGGTAACAAGGATAGCTCCTGACACCTTCCACTGCTGGAAATCAACATCAGACTTAACCCACATCTAACCAAAGGTTCCCCCCTCTGAGATCTCCCATGCACTAGGAAGAACCAATTTCACTCCATTGGTCCCTTCTAGATTTGACATCTTCTAATACCACATGAAGGATGGATGGGCCACCATTCTCAGAAGCTCTTCTGTCCCAGGACTCTCCATGGCCTAAAGGAGATACTCAGAGGTTGGCAGGTAGATGCAGATAAGGACACATCTTCATTTATTGTTTGTCCCTTAACTTTTCCTCACACCCTGATACAAGGCTGCACTGGCTAGAACTTTCTTCAGGTTTGGAAGTTTCAGCTAGGACACAGGAGTAGCAAAGATAAACAGGCAACAGGATAGATGACATCTTAAAATACTGACACTGTATTATACTTGTGGAAATGTCCTCAGCTACCTCTTTCCCCACAGGAATTCTCTCCAGGCAACTCTTCCCCTCAGTCTCTGGTCTGCAGCCATCCTGTTGGCCCCTCCCCTTCTGTGACCCTTTTAGTATACCTGTCTGTGGAAGGGCAATTAGATGTTTCAGTGCTAAGCTCAGTGGTCCTGAATCTGTAAGCATTTAGAGACAGAGTGCATAACTGAGTCCACATAGATGTGCTTACCTCTAGCCACTGAGCAGACCAAAGTTTGAATTAAATATCATAGGTGAATACCATAGGGTAATACAAAATACAGTCATTTTTAAGTGAAAGTTGGTCTGATCTAAAGTCACCACCTCCTTTATGAAAGTGAAAGCTCCAAAGTTCAGATTTCAATTGGTGATGCCATCTAACATAAGTGGGATATGTTATAAGTCAAAAGATCTGTAATGGAGAGCAGACACTAGACATAGTCCCTAAAATAACTGGATGGATCACACAGTGATCTGGAGTATGCCCCTAGACTTCACGGTGAGAAGAAATCTGTCTAGGATTGAAGGTCACCACAAAAAAATGATTAATGTGTGACCCATTTATAGGAAAGGATCCTCCTAAGGTTCTTGGCTTCATTTGTGCTTCTAATCAAGTGTCTAGCACGTGGGAGCATTAACAAAGTCCCATAATATTCAGAAAACCTGACCTCACATTTTACATCTAAGATAAACACACTTCTTTATAAAGAAAAAATATTTTTGTATGTGTTGTTTATTTTTCATTTGTGTGTTGCGTATAAATGAGTGTTCAGATACATACATATGTCTGCAGAGGTCAGGGCAACACATCAGCTATCCTCCTCTGTGGCTCTCCTCGGTATTTAGAGACAGAGTCTCTCACTAAACTGGGCATTTACTGTTTGAGCTAGCATGGCTCACCAGTGAGCTCTCAAGATCTACCTGACTCTGTCCCCCAATGCTGGAGTCACAGGCACATGCAACCATGGCTAGCTTTTTAGTTGGGTGTTGGGGATTCGAATTCAGGTCCTCATGTGTTGCTAGAATTCCTCCTGGAGGGATGTAAACAGCATCTGCCCCCTCCTCCCTTGGTCCCAATGACAAACCTAGGTACAGTTTCACCCAACTGCAGGCTGAGAAACCAGTGAGTTTATTGGGTTTACTTACAGAGCAATCGGTGAGGGTTTACTTGCAGGAGTGTGAGTGCTCCCCATGGAAAGTCTTCATCCTAGCATGGTTGGTGGCTTCCCCACAGCTGCACAAAATGGCAAGAGACCCTCCTCTAGTCTTCCTCAGTGCATACACCCTTAGCCCCTTCCCCTCATGCAGCTAGGACTGACTGGTTGTTTGGGAGGTTCCCATGACTCTCCTGCCTCTCCTTCCTTGCAGAGTGTGACAGTTAAGCTAGGCTCTGATGATCCTAGGCAAGTGGGCATAACAAACTTGAGAAGATTGCGCCTGTCCGTGGTCTGTATGTCAGAGGACAGTCCTGTGCAGCGCTATGCTTGCAGAGCAAGTGCTCTTACCTACTGAGCCATCTCCCCAGACCCATAAACACATCTCTTTTGATATCAGATGGAATCTAGATTTTTATGACTTTTATTACCAGAATTGAAATAACCTGTGAACCACAATCTCCAGTAACATGATGAGGTTGGGAATGTTATTAGAAGTTGGGGATATTAATTGCTCCCGAGGAGAGATATGTGTAAGTTTTTCTCAAGATTTACAGTACTCACTGCCTTCTGCGTGACTAGAAATCACTTGCATACAAATCTGGTGGGGACTTTCCATCTGTGTTGAGAAATCCATCCCTTGAGGGATGAGCCATAGGAAAGCAGTACTCCATTCATTCCAGGGTCCAGGGACACCCATTGATCGTGCTGCCAGTCTTGGTGGTGGGACCCCCTAGAAATAATTAATTTCACCATGAGAGTACACAGAATAAATGAAGGCTAAAATTAATCAAAATATGACCAGAGTTTCAATCAGGCAGCACAGGACTTGACAGGAAAGATGTAAATGTTATTATCAAAGTTCACATCAAACTTGGCAGAAAATTAAAACAATCCAGAGAAACATTATTATCTGAGAGATTTGAAGTTTAGGGAGGGCCTCTGAGGGCCTCAAAGCTCAGAATAGTCAGTGGACCCACACTTTTGCCAAGAGTGTTAATGAAAATCAAACCTCTGAATGTGTTATTACAGGGGCATGTTCTGTCTTTTGGTTTTCAGAGACAGGGTCTTGTTCTGTAACTCAGACGGGTCATGAATTCATTATCCTCCTGCCTCAGCTTTCTGAGTGCAGGTATTTCAGTTCTATTGGGCCTAGCTGGTTTTGTGTGTGTGTGTGTGTGTGTGTGTGTGTGTGTGTGTGTGTGTGTATGTGTGTGTGTGTGAGTGTGTGTGTGTGTGTGTGTGTGCCAGCTGTCAGGTGTTTTCCTCTATCACTCTCCATCTCTTTTTTGAGACAGGGTCTCTCACTGAAACTTCAGCTCACAGGCTGGCTAGACAGGCTGGCCAGAAGCCTCAGGTATCCATCTGTCTCTACTTCCTAGTGCTTGCCAGAAGAGCAATTTACAGAATTAACAATTTCCCCAGCCCCTAGTGTTTCCTTTTAATTTCCTTTTTAAATATTTTATTTATTATTTATATTTTATGTGTATGAGTATATTGCCTGCATGTGTGTAAGTTCCTTCGTGTTGTGCAGCACCTGTGGAGGTCAGAAGAGGGTGTCAGATTCCCTGGAAGTAGAGTTATGGACAGTTGTTAGCTGCCACATGAGTGCTGTGAATCGAACCCAGGTCCTCTGCAAGAGGTTAATCCCAGTACTTTTAACCTCGGAGCCATCCCCCCGCCCCTTTTATTCCTTACAAATATATGTTACAGTCTTTCAAACGTCACTCTGGAAAGATTTGTCTTTAAGTCTCAGGCCAACATATTCCAGAAGAAACATCACAGAGGTGACCAAAAGCACATCTGAGTACCTATTTTGAGGGCAGGAATTCAGGCACTTGGTTTGTCCTTGAAGCTTCAGCATCACTCCCAGAGGTGTTTAACTCATGATGGTCAAGTAATGAAACTCGGGAGAGGACTTCATAAATCAGAAAAAGGCTCCTTGGGCAAGGGACATTTTGTTAGATTCAGTAGAAAAGCTCCTGGGCTCATAAGAACAGCACAGAGCTGCAAAGGATGAAGCGTGTTGAGTGTGAGAATTGGAGAGCCTAAAATAGAATGTGAGGACCTAACTCATGGGGCACATGGGCACACCACAGTATTAACAATCAAAGCACTTCAAGACTCCCCATGAACTGTTTCACTTGCCTCCCTGGCTCAGCAGTGGCAAAGGACAAAGCAGACCAGCTCTGCATTGGCCAGGTGGCATGTGGAAACCATGCCCTTTCTGGCTACTCCCCAACCAATGAGTGGTTCTAGAACATCTGTTCTAAGGAAGAAAAATGGCAGACTGAGAATAAGAGATGCTTCCACTGGCTGCCTTTGACTTGACCAACTCCCCAAAGCAGTGAAGTGACCCTTCATTAGTGCCAAAGGCCAGGGCACTTCCTTCCTCGTCGTCTTCTCCCTTCTCTGTCTCTCGGGATGTAGCTTCTACCATTGCCCTAAAAACTCTCTGCACTGACTCCCACACTCCCTGCCTGCTAACCCCCACCTTTTATCTAAATTGACACACCAGGACAAAGAGGAACCTAGGTAGCACAGAGGGCATAGCTCGTGAACCATTCCTTTGACTGGGATAAAATTAAACCCACCAGGCACTCCCACCTCCTGTACCTCTGTAGTCCTGAAGGAGACGTCAGTTGTTCTCAAAGAAGCTCCATTGTTTTAGACAAAGCAAGCAACAATATAGTGATTATAATATGATATGCAATACATGCATTACAATTACTATAATTTTAATTTTAATTTAAAACTAAATTTAATTAGTTAAAATTTTACTCAAAGGAATATCACTATTTAAAATAAGAAAGAAAACATTTGACATTTAAAAAGGTAATAGGTGATTCGAAATTAACTGGAGAGATGTTTGAGTGATTCAAAGCATGTACTGCTCTTGCAGAGGACCCAAGCTCAGTTCCCAGGATCTACATGATGGCTCACAATCATCTGCAACTCCAGTTCCAGGGGATCTGACACCCTCTTCTGGCTTCTCCCTGTAACTACATACATGGTACACATAAAAATAAATAAATCTTTTTAAAAAGAAATGAACAATTGTCATATACACTATGTGCCACTGTGTTATGTCCTAAAACTACTCAAAACAATTGTGGTGATTTGAATGCAAATGTCCTCCCTTTTGGAATGGAAATGTGCATTTTTTGCCATTATATGTTGGAAGTATGCATTTTGTCTTTTGATTTTAATAGGGGCTTATAGTTAAGAGACTGCCTTGAGTCTCAGAAGAGGCTTTAGACTCTGGACTTTTGAACAGTATAGAGATTGCTAAAGACCATGGGGGGACTTTTGAAGTTGGACTAAATGCATTTTGCAAAATGATATGGCTATAAGCCTACGAAGGGTGGGGATGCAGGGGGTGGAATGGGATGGTTTGAATGAAAATGCCCATAGGTTCCAAGTATTTGAACCCTTGGTCCTCAGGTGGTGGCTCTGTTTGGAACATTTAGGAGGTATGGCCATGCTAGAGGACACCTGTCACTGGGGATAGACTTTGAGAGTATAGCCTTGCCCATTTCTAGTTTCTCTCTCTGCTTCCTGCAGGTGCTTGAAGATGTGAGCTCTCAGCTTTCTGGTTTGACCACTTCCTGCCCCCTTGCCTCCCCACCATGGTAGACGTTATCCCTCTGGAACCATAAGCCCAATAAACTCTTCCTCTATAAGTTCCTTGGTAATGGTGTTTAATCACAGCAACAGAAAAGCAACAAATACAATGTCACTTGCTCTTCCCTAAGATTGGCCATCACCAGCTTAACTTTCTAGCTAAGGCATTTGGAAGAGGCACAGGTACAGTGACTTTCCAGGACCACGCACAGCCTGTGACTTTGGATTCACTTAGATCAACTCCAGAAGCTCCCCAACTCTGCAGTGACCTATGTGAATGTGTAACTAAGTCTCCAATTCTAAATCTTGGCTTGCCTGTCTAATTCCAATTTCTAGTTCTGACTGACCCTACCCATTTAGGCCTGAAGTTCTGCCTCTTGTGACTTATTCCAACTGTTAAATTTGCAAAAAACACATCCATGGGAACTGCTTCCAGGATTCCAAATGATTCTGAGATAACCCGCCTGCCACAAAACATCTCAAATGTATGTGCATGGGGGGAGAGAACACTTGCTATTTTTAAGCCATGCATTAAATAATTTTATTGATATTGCTATTTCATTTTAATGAGCGAAAATTTGCCAGTGGGGTTAAACTCCAGAAGGGATGAGGTGATGTTGCCCAGACTCCCTTTTCAGGCCCAAGATGCATATTCCACTAGCTACTTTATAAAAGTTGGAGGTTCACTTTCTAATCTATATCTGGTCTTGTGGGATGTGAGAAAACTCTCCAATCCACTTTCAAAATTTAAAACACAGAAATTAGAGCTCAGACCATAAAGTGCTTGCCATACAATGAGGACCTCAGCATCCACATACAAAGCTGGGCATGGTGGCATAAGCTTGAAATTTCAGCTCTGGGAGGCAGAACATAAGCACATTCCTCTCCCGTCTGCCAGCCTATCCTAACTGGCGAGTCTCAAAAAACCATGGTGGGCTGCTTATTAAAAAGAAAGCTTGTGGTTTGGGACCAGGCCTCCCATTCGGGTGGACCAGAGGACACCATGGGACCAGGCCTTCAGCTCCAGCAGCTCCAGAGAAAGCCAACAAACACCGAGGTGGCAGAGACCAAGGACTCCCCTTCCCCCCTCCGCCACACAGCCCCATGTGGGACCTACTAGTCTAAAATAATCTGAGAATGTCACCTTTCAACTCAGCACAGCTGTGCCAGCAATCCACTCCATAAGTATTCCTTTAATCCTTTCCTTATATTATTTAGTTTCTACTCTTGTATCTTAAGTCTCTTGTTGGTTTTGCCTTTGTTTTTGTTTTGCTCAGCTAGGTTTTAGGATTGCTTCTATTTTCCCACCCAGCTTACTATAAGGCATTCTTTACTAGACTCCAGCCACATTTGCTATCACGTTCCCCCTTATTCCTACCTCTCTCTCTCTCTGTACTCCATCCTCTTATGTATTCATTATGACCTTCCATAACTTTAACAGTCTGTAGAATCTGTGGGCTCCAGCAGTGTCCGAGTTTTCCCCTCAGAGCTACTTTACCCACCTCATCTTTTTTTCTTTTCTTTTCAGAGTCAATCACTTATCCTTAACCACCATACGTCCTGCTCACTCCTAATCTTTCTAACTAATATCTGAGTACACTTCATGTGATCCCTGGTTGTTTATCCTCCAACAGATACTAAAGCCTAAAGGGCCACTGCTCTTAGCTGACTAGCATGACACCTGCATAGCGGCGATACCAAGCAGCTGTGACTGCTCTCTAAGCTGATCAACTCGGAATAACACAGAGCTTACACCAGGGACCCGAAGCCCCCGGTCTGAGGAAATATTTTCTGAACTATGTATTTAACACTATCACATCCAAATCTCACCTGAACACTGCAAATACTTCAACTGAAAGAATGGAGCTGATAAAATAAATAAATAAACCAAGCAATGAAATAACACCAATTGTGCAAATCCCAACGCAGTAATGTAAGAAACATGAAAACCAAGACAATATAACTCCTCTGAAAATTATTAACCCTAGAGTAATTCCATCTATTGCCTCCATGCCCAGCTTTGTGTGTGGATGCTGAGGATCAGACTCAGTCCTCATTGTGTGGTAAGCACTTTTCGGTCTGAGCTCTAATTTATGTTTTTTTAAATTTTGAAGGTGGATTGGAGTATTTCTTCACATCCAACAAGCCCAGATATAGATTAGAAAGTGTCCCTCCAACTTTTAAAAAAAAAGGTCGCGAGAATGAGTTACATAAAACCCCAAAGAACTCAATATTTAAAAAGTAAGAGGGTCTGAGTAGACTTTCATCTGAAAACTGAATAACCTTAGATTTACATCCTGACAACGAGATCAAGATGCTGGTGTCTGGAGGAATCACGTTCACGGTCAGCAGAGGAAATGGACCTGAAGCAGGAGCTTGCCTTTGCGGATTGCCTGCCATTCTCAACACAGCAGCTAAAGGGACCCTGTAGTCAACTCCACAGACTCCTCTATATCTCATTTACAATGAAGTCCCAGCACTACCGTACACGTTCCCTGCACTGCAGCTCCTCATCTCACTGGCTGTAGCTGTCCAGGACAGGGTGTTCTCATGGTCTTTGAATGCTGCTGTAGATCCCAAAGGCACTACAGAGCCTGGGGTATAAGCAAAACTGACACAGAAAAGCCGATCTCTGTAACAGATCTCTCTTCAGGGGTTGGAGTCACCCCCATGGTTGCCAAAAGACGTCGGGGCAAATCACTCTAAACTCAGACATCGAGAGCAGAAATTCTCTCATCTAATTATTTTTCTTTTACACATTCTCATAGTCTATTAGTGAACTCTCTTGTAAGTTGAGCTTAATTAGGATGAAAGAAGTTTTTAAATGATCAAAAGTATAAATTATTGACTATTTTTGAAGTTCGTTTGCATTTTTCCCTCTTATTAACTAACCTCAGGGTGACCTTATGTTGACTAACAAAGTCATTAAGAAAATCAGTTAGAGAAAATAAATCTTTACCTTTGCCCACGTTTATGAACTCCAGAATCCATTGCTTCCAAAGGATTTGAGTTTCTGTTTGGTGACACTTTCTATTAAACATGAAGAGCTTTAACATTTTTAAAAACCCTAAAATGCTTAAGCTGGATTACAGTGGCGGCACAGTCCTGTAACCTCAGTACTTTGGGAGGTTGAAACAGAAGCAACATGTGGTCAAGGTCAGGCCTGGCTTCAAGTAAGACCCTATCTCAAAACAAAACAAAACAAAACAAAAATAGTTTTATTTCACTTTAATCTTCAAAGAAGTAGTAGATTTGACTTTCTACAGCAGTTTTTGGTTTATAGAAAAATGGAGCCAGGCCTGTTGGTACCTATAATTCCAGCACTGGGGAAACTGAGGCAGGAAGATGTCAAGTTCAAGACCTGTCTGTGCTATGTAGTGAGTGAGTGTAAGGTCAGCCTGGGTAAATCAGTGAGATCAAAGTAAAACAGAAACAGGACAGAGGATATAACTCGGTGCTAGAGTGATTGCTTGTGCATGTATAAAGACAAAAACAACATAAAAAAATCAAGCACACAAGCTGGCATATCCTATAACCCTCTTCTCTCTCCCCATTTCCCTATTATCAACTGCTTACATTAGTTCAATACATATGTTACAGCTGATGAAGCAATGCTGATATAATATTAGTAACTATATTTTACAATTCACATTAGTGTTCACTCTTAGGGGTTGTGTATACTGTGGATTCTGACAAATGTGTAAAGCCACAAAACCACTATTGTAGCTCCATGCAGTTTTGCCATGCTTAAAAATTACATGATGTATCTCTTCCTCCTTATTTCCATCTCTAAGAACTGCTGACGAGCCCTGGTCTTCTTAATGTTCCAATGGTTCACTTCTCCAGAATGTCTTGCAGTTGGAATCATATACTGTGACTGTTAATTTCCTGTGTCAACTTGACTGGCCAGACCATGCTCAGATACTGGGTTGCACATTGCTCTGGGTATGTCTGAGAGGGTGTTTCTGGATAAGATAGGGAGCCTCATTCAGTGGGTTGAGGGCTTGAATAAAGAAGACCGAGTCAGTCTTTCTCAGACTGACTGACCATCTTCAAGTTGGGACATCATTCCTCTCCCTTCAGTCTTGAACTTGGGGTGGAACTACATTTTGACTGAGAACCGAACTCAGGTCCTCTGCAAGAGCAACCAGTGCTCTTAATATCTCTCCAGCTCCATGTTTTTGGTTTCTTGAGACAGGGTCTCCCTGTAACCCCAGGTAGCCTGCAATTTGTTATGTAGACAAGGCTGGCCTCAATCTCACAGAGATCTGCCTGTCTCTGTCTCCTTAGTGCTGGGATTAAAGGCATGCACCACCACACAGGGCTTGATTTTTTTCTTTTTAATTTATCTAACTTAGATACATCTCTTCTGAATTCTATGGCTAGGTAAGAATGTTTTAAAACCATATGTGAATTCATAGGTGAGTTCATGTAAATCACTGAAAATAATGCTTGCCACATAGTACCACCAAAAAAAAGTACAAATGAAATTACCTCATGTGTCCCTGGGTAATATTAATTAAATAGTTATCATTCAAGGAAAACACTAGATAGATGATAGATAGATAGATAGATAGATAGATAGATAGATAGATAGATAGAGCAAAGTTAAATGATAGCTAAGAATTGGCCATGATTAATCCAAATTCTAAATTAAATGAATCCAAATTAATATGGATTTTTCTCTGTACTAGTTCCCCAAAGAGAGAGGTGCAAATATTATGGTTCACTAAAGACTTCAGAGAAATAACCTGGACTGAGCAGGCAAGTGGAAGAGGATTCAAGGTACACTTGTTTCTGCCCCAGGAGAAAGCTGTTAATACTCTTTGAAGTAGAAAGTACAAATGAGTTCTCTATGTGTTGTAAAACACTTTCAAATAGGTCATGGAAAGCACTGTGAAGAAAAAAATGTGTTTATTTTGCTTCTTAGAGACATGGCCTTTCTGGTGACTCTTCCCAGAATGGTTTTCTTTTCTCCAAAAGAACAATGTATTTCAAAAGATCAATAACTAATTTATGTGTGGTGTTTCCTAGTTTACAAAGAATTTTTCACATACATTATCTCATTTAATCTTTACAGGAGTCAATAACATCAGCATCTGTTTTACCTGTAGACTGGGGAAGTCTAAGCAATTTTCTAAGTTCAAAACATCTAGTTAATGGCAGTCACAGGCATCAGAACCTTATATTTCAATGCCAAGCTCCCTAAAGCTTGGTGCTCCTCCACATTGCCATTGCAGTAACAACTAAGAATACCACCACTTCCTGAATACTATTGTTATCATAACTAAAACACAAACAACAGAATTCAGCGGGTGAAGCTTTACCAGAAGTGCAGAGCACAAAAGGAGTTCTAGAATCATGGAGAATTGTAGGGTTAGAGATGACAACAGTGGCACATAACAGAAGAGGCAATCACAGTTCTATACAACTGTGCTGGGATCCACAGAAGAACGTAAATAGGAGAGAGGGGAAGTGATGCTGACCACTGAATGAGAAACAAGAAGAGTATAAAGTTAAAAAGGAAAACACAAAATAAAAGAATCGTCATGCAAAAGAGCTGCCAGGACCACAACATCTGCAAACAAGTGCTTCAGATACATCACTTAATCCAGTATGAAGTGAGCATGATGTTGACCCAGTGTGCAAAGGAGAAAACCAGACACAGGGTGGAGGGGGGCAGATCAGGTAACAAACCAGATCATAAAGCTTATAAGAGATGATTTTTTAAATTAGATTAGATTGACTGACTTCAGAATCTACCTTCTTAACGACTGGAGAATTTGGAACAGTGCATATGTAATACACATGATCATTGTAAAGTACGTTGTTTGAGCTCATTGAGAAGTTGGCTCTGGAAGTGGGGTTGCTCTGCTCCCCTATTTGAGACCTAAGCATGCTTCTCTCAAAGTATCCTCCAAGACCCCTTATCTGGGGAATGGACTGGTCCCTCCTAACTCTCTGACAGGGAAAGAGGAGAACAGTCAACTAGTTCAAGAGTGAAAACATTGCAGCCTTGAGAACAACTAGAAGGTAAACTATTTCCAACAGAGGTTGCTGTTGTTTATCCTGTGATATAAAAGTGCTGGGAAAGAGGAACACAACCGGGGGAGCAGACACAGCAAATTTCTGGAGCTTACCGGCCAGCCATCTAGCCTACTTGGCAATTATAGACCAGTGAGAGACAAAAAATTTTAAAAATAAAATAATATAATAAACAATGCCTGAGGAACAACACCTTATGTCCTCTGCTCTACACACACACACACACACACACACACACGCACACACACACACACACACACACATGCAGATGAACCTGCCCACACAGTTGAACATGCACACATATACATACACACAGAAAAGTATGTGACAATTGATTTTGTGATCCAGGATCTTGTTTCTGTAGCTGTGCCAGACAGTTCTTAGGTCTTATTCATCAACCTACTGAACTGTTCCTTTTCTAGAGACGGAGATACTATCCAAAAATTTTCTGCTATCCTTTTTAACAATTACGGCCTGCTGAAAGCAGCTGAATTTGAGTAAGTTCAGTGTCATTTACTTCAAGGATTAACTCATCTTTCTGGGCTGGAAATACTGAATAAGTAATACCTGGCCTCATCTAAACCCTGCAGATATATTTTTCACCTAAGACATTTCAATTTTCAAGGAGACTGAGTCTCCGGAATAATGATATTGATGGGGACGTGAGCATACAGATAGTTAATGTGACGCCCCTGGCTGGGTTCTGTACATGACCACAGATAGTGGGAATGGCAGTCCATTCCTTTCTATTCCCACACCTTGTCAGGTTGGAGCCTCTTTAAGTTTTCTTTCCAAGGAAATGAAGCTCTGCATTGATGACTGAGTGCCCTCGGCAGGGCATTTTACATAGTTATATCCCATCAGAGTCATGCCTACATTCTCTAAAATGTGGGGCTGGAGAGATGGCTGAATGGTTTGAGCACTGGCTGCTCTTGCAGAGGACCCAGGTTTAGTTCCCAGCACCCACATGGCAGCTAACAACCACCTGTAACTCTAGTTCCAGGGGATCTGAAACCCTCTTCTGACCACCACAGGCATTGCATAACATGGGTGCACTTGCACACATGCAGGCAATACACTCATACACATAAAATAAAAATAATAAATAATTTTTTTTTAATGTTGACAGCATGGTTGCATAGAGGACTCATCATCGTCTTCCCACAGTAGATCTAGACAAACTCAGAAAGCAGAAGATCTTATTTTGGTTAGGATTCTTGGTTTCAAATGACCAACTCCTCACCCAAACTATTTCTTTATTGTCTTGGAGGATACCAACAGATGTTGAATGACCAAACTGTAGGAACAGCAGGGCTATATCTGAGCCCTGAGAACTGCAATCTGCAGCATGCAGGGAGCTGGGAAATCTCTTTATCTTTCCTTCCAATTTTTCTCTGAATGCCATTTTCATCCATTTTGTGTGTGTGTGTGTGTGTGTGTGTGTGTGTGTGTGTGTGTGTGTATGTGTGTGTGACAGACTATGTTTCTTCACATATTGGCAGATACGGTCTGTGATGGCTACCAAGTTCTATATTCTTTGCCACTGAACTTGGTTCTAATCTTGGACCTTCACCCCTCATCACCCAAGGGCCCGCACCATGTAACAGCTTGGCAGTCCCATGTTGCCATGTGAATGGAGAGGTAGTATGGGGGTGAATGGAGTGTCCAGAAAAAGGGCTGAAGGGAATATGGCCCTACTGATATGCTCTAAATAATTGGAGTTCCCAAAAAGCTAGAGACTTAGTGTTAGAGGTGAAATTTAAACTCAAACCTGACTTCAGGTCAACTTCTTTCTATTGTTGCAGTCCTAATGAACTGAGACAAGATACCAGCCACCTGACATTAAAATGTCAGGGACAGCCTCTCTCTATGTGGGTCCCACTTCTTGACTGAGAGGAGAAGTAAGCTTGTCTGACTGGTGCAGGCAGAGGTTACAGCTTGCATTAAAACAATGACACCTGCATGCCCAGTGTCATTGCTAAAATAATCTCCTGGAATCTGCTCTACAGAAGTCACCTGGTGACTCTGGAGGCCACCTGCAGATGGAGACTGAATGCAGGGGACAAGGGTGGCTACAGAACAAATTTCAAGTGTTCATCCCACCAGGGGAGGCTGCCAAATCTTAGGATCTGATTTATGTTCTCTGTCTTGTGTTCTAGTTACTTTTCTGCTGCTGTGATAAAATACCCTGAAAAAAATCAAAATACCCTGACAAAAACGTCTTATAGTTCCAGAGGGACAGAGCATGTCATGGCAGGGAAGGCAGCAGGAAGAGGAAGCTGGTTGATCACATTTCATCCACACACAGGAAGCAGAGACAAAGGGAACAGGAAGCGAGGCAAGGCTACAGACCCTCAAAATCCACCCCCTGTGATGTACTTCCTCCAGCATGATGCCACCCACTTAAGGTTCCATAACTTCTCCAAACAGTGCCACCAACTAGGCACCAAATAGCCTATGAGAGACATTTCTCATTCAAACCACAACAGGTGATATCTTTAACATCTCCTTTCTCTTTTGGCAATGAATCCTTGGTGTATTTAGGAAATCTGGAATGGTTGCTTTTACAATTCTTGCTGCCTATTGAGTTCTTGATCACACACACACACACACACACACACACACACACACACACGAGCAATTTGGTTTGCCATTATTTTGGAAATTTTATTTGGGGCCAACCAAAGAAACATGACTTGGAATAAGCAAAAAATGTACCCCAACCTTGAGCTTATACTGATAGGCCAAGGAACCTCTTCCTAAACCTGCTTTTAGTCTGATTTGAAGCTCTACTCAATACACAATCGTATATAGGTGCCATGTACCTCACAGAGGATGAAGAAGAAAAGTAGTAAGAGGGATGACCTCTGGTTGAGTCTATCAGTCTTTGTTTTAGGAAATGTTAGGATAGTGGGTTGCTTTAAAGAATACCATAGATACACATTCACTTCTAATTGTTTTGGGGGCTGAGAAGTCCAAGATCAGAGAGTCCAAAGATCTGCTGTCAGGGGAGAACGCACTTTCTAGTTTGTTTCCTCTCATGGTAGAGAGCAGAGAGCAAGCTCTTCTGTCTCTCCTTATCAGACTACTAACATCAGCCTTAGGTTGCTACCCTCAGGACCTAATCACATCCCAAGGTCTCCATCCACTAATACCATCACACCAGAGCAGTTGAAATTTTAGTATCTGAATTTTGGTGGGACACAAACACTCAGTTCGTTACAATGGGCTTCTGATATCTTTGCCGAAGGACTCTTAGCACAGTCACCTGACTCTGGGTTTCTCCCCTATGTTCAGCAACACAAAATGCAAATAATTCTTTATATAAACTGAGAAGGCAGAGAAAGAAGCATGTTAAACAGTCACATGCAGGCTGTTTCTATGTGATCATGGATAATAACCTAAAACCCAGAGAGTGCTAACACTGCTGACTCCTGTAGCATCTGTAACTCCAAGCCTCAGTCTTAAGGAGAAGCCCAGAATGATGTCCTGGTCCAATATCAGAGAGTGAACTAATTTTATCTAGTATGATGACTAATCTTTACTGTCAATTTGACTGGATTTGGAATTACCTAGGAGACACTGTTGGACATGCTTTCCAGAGAACTTTCACCGAGGAGAGAATACCTACTCTAAACATGGGCACCACCAGCCCATGTTCTGGAGACCCAGGCTGAATAACAGAAGAAAACCTAAGGAGTTTCAACATCCATTTCTGTTACCCGATCTACCCAGATGTGAGTAAGCAGCCTCTCACTGCCATGCTTTTCCTGCATGATGGACTCCTCCTTTTAAATATGGCTTTTGGTCAGGTATTTTGCCACAGTCACAAGAAAGGAAACTAGAGGAAAATGTTGGATTAAGAGCTCACCGTGCATTAGCTGGGAGACACTGAAAACAATCTTTGAATAAAAGCACAAGTTTTTAACAGTATTTGGATTTGTTAAGTGCCACAATAGACTTGAATGATCTTCACGAAGTTTTTATTTTGCCTATTGTTTAATAAATATGACTGCTGTACTGCATGACGATTGATCTTAGAATGGTAGATGTGGAATCAGTATGTCAATTCTTTGACACATGTGTAGATTGATACTATCTTTTCTCCAGTTTAGGGTAAGTGGGTATACATCAGGAGCTGCTAAAGTACAGCTCCATGGAAAGTCTCAATTTGACTGTAGCTATTTGATATAATTCATTAAAATATTAAAATTATTTCTACATTGTATTTTCAAAATTTGGAGTTAGTAAGATTTGTTTGCAGATATGGAAGAGAACTAGGGCTCTAACACTGTTATTGACATGACTGATGAGCCTTGAATTTTAAGACTTAGTTTCTGTCAGCACTATGCCTTTTGCTTTTAGAATTTGCTGACAGTTCTCATTAAATCTCATGCACTGAGTGCAGTCCCACCAGAATGCCTAACTCTGTGCTCACTGTTCCCTCCTCAGGGGCCCACATGCCACAAAACAGTCCTGAGGAAGCAACACAGATCTTCTGCCTCAATATCCACATCCTGCAATGTGAATTCTAAAAGAAACATGAGTTGGGACATTGGTCTTGTTCTGTCAGAACCCACATTCTACACTAAATGGTTATCTATTGTGTCTGGCTGTTCCAGGGTCTTTGTGAAACGTCTAGAAATTGTGAGAGGACTTGAGCATGGGCTGCAGCGGCACCTCTGGCCACAGTCATTCTAAGTGCATTGTTCACATAGCTCAGCATCATGGTTTCCCAAAGGAAGTCAACCCTGGCCTATCTTCCAAGCTCTAATCTCTTGGTTATATAGCTTAGCAAAAATCACTTTCCTATGCACTAGGAACAAAGGAATGGAGTTCACTAGCTATGAGAGTTAAACGTGCACAGTGTACTTGAAGGGCTGACACAGACTGAGACAGTAAGTGCTCGCTTGGTGTAGCCATCCTGTCCTTGAAAAGAAGCCAGGCACTGGTTGCTTGTGGCTTTGACCACAGGTAACAATGAACTTGTGGGACACTCTTTGAGAGCTATGAATAAGCTCCTGCTCTACTTTTCTATCCTGAATCTTGCTCATGTGTGGGACAGGGAATGGAGTTCATTGAAAGGTATGCCCACATCTAAGGGAGCAGAATAGAAAACAACAGCAACTACACCCTTCTTAACCAGTGAGATATGTTTTTCCCTGTTTAGAAAGCATGCAGTGAATTCTACCTGGCTGGTTTCTTATTGTGCTCAGGGGGATTGCAGGTTTTTGAGGAAATGTGTTGGCAAATCAGCATTTGCAAATTCACTTTATTCTTAGCTCTTGGGGCTTCAAGGAACAGATTTCTTCCAAGAAAGTTTTTAATGTGAGGCCCAGAATCCCTTGAACAAATAATGGCTGGGACTATTTGTGTCCTGCTTATCTTTTTAATCTATCTTATTCTTGAAAATATGCCTTAAAACATAACCTCTCACATCTCACTTACTATTTAATTCAACTCACCCTTGGGGCCCGGTGTTTCTTAGAAGTATGTGACGCAAGTATTTTTGCCACTAACGTGTATCTCTTTTCACTTTCATCAAGAAAGTGTATTCTGCAAACAAGAAAGTGGTGTTGTATACTAATATGTTAGTCAGAAGCTATGTTTTCATTTTGCTTTTGGTGGTGCAGCTGTAGACTCCGGAATATGCAGAATAGAATTTCCTAAAGAAGCTAATTAGAAAAGTAGCTACTGTCTTAGTGCCAATTATAATGAAAAAGTTTACATTTCTCTACTCCAATGAACTTCATGGAAACTCACGCCTCCATCAGCACCATCTCACTCTTCAGTGCAGAAAAGCAGATGTCACCCAAAACAGAATAAATCATCAGAAATGTTGAAAGGGCCGACTGCATCTGGTGAGAGCCTTCAGGCTGGGTCATAGATGGTGGAAATCATCACACAGTCAGAAAGTACATGTGTAAGAAAAGGAAATAGAGCTCTAGCTCATCTTTTTATCAAGAACCCATTCCTACAATGACTAACTCAACTCTTAGGATGATAAACAATTAACCCATGAGGGCAGAGCTGTCATGACCTCATCACCTCTTAAATGTCTATCTCTCAATATTGCATTGGGGATTGAGTTTCAGATCCATGAACTCTGAAGAGCACATTCAAACCTCAGCACCTTCTACAGCAGGGAAACTGACTTTCTTGATCTTACATACTAGAATGGACAACAATCTTAAATGGTGGCCCTATCTTGAGTTTGCTTTTTATTTTGTGGATTCACTAACTAAGAAAATGATTTACACTCAAAACTCTTGTTGCAAGGGAGTATTTGTGTATTTATTTATCATTAATGCAAACTCAACTCAATGGTTTTTCTTTTGTTTTATTTCAATATGGGACATTGAACCTAGGGCCTCATGTGTGCCAGGATTAAATGCTTTTCTACTGTGCTACAGTCCCAGTCCTTGCAAGCAAATCTTGAAGGTTTAAATCTTAATTGTTCAATGTCTCCAGCTAGTGCTAAGAATAAGCTAGCTCAGAATATTCAGCACTTTGTTTATGTAGAGGTGGCTTACAAGTAGGAAATTTCCACGTTGGACTATGCATTCATCTCTGATATAGCGTTAATATCTGAATGTGCATATTTATGATCTTTGCCGAGATTGCATGTATATTCCTTGAAACGGTTTCTCTGTCTCTAGAGATCAAACAAATGTTTGTGAAGTATAAAGGAACAGAAGATCTTTGCTACGACCATTCACTTTCCAGTGTTCTAGGGACTGGGTTTGATCCCCATTAGAGAATAAAAGAAGGTGGTTTAAAGGTATAGAAAACTCAGGCTTCATTAGCCTCATATCAAATTGGAATGCTATGTTGACTAGTTTTTTAAAACCAAGATTACCATTTAGTTACATAGTTGTGCTTTAAATTTTTATTTTATACTATGACTACAACTGTTTGTTCATTTGTAGTATCAGTGCTTACCACGTTCTAAGCGTGTGTCAAAAAACCTTTTATAAAAGTATTTATGCATTCTCTTCCTAGAGGTAGGACTGTTATTGACTGTAGCCCCTTATATGCCAACTAATCTTAATGAAATATAAATATCTATGTAGCAATAACTAAGATGATAAAGCAGCTTATTGTCATCACCACTGACGCCCCACTCGCTGCCAATCACAGGTCTTTGTTGCTTTTCCAAATGAAACTGTTCCCCTTGTAGCTTTGCTAATAACTTTCTTGTTTTTTCTCCTAAACTTTAACCTCTTTAGTTTGCATTCCTAAAAATTATTGCTCAGCATTAATTCTGAGCTTTATATAAATGGAATAATACCAGAGAGGTCCTTTTATGTTTATCTATTTTTATCATTGATGTTGTTCAATCTTATGCTTGGGAGAAATTTTCCATATTGCCAGCTGTAGCCCCACTTTTTTCTCATTTAATTATACATAGCATTCCATTGTACTAACATTTACAATTGATTGACTTAAAATATTTTATTTACTATTTTTATTTTAGGTGTATGAATGTATTGCCTGCATGTATGTAAGTGTACCCATGTCGTGCAATGTCCGCAGAGGTCAGAAGAGAGCATCAGGTTCCCCAGGAACTGTAGTTGCAGACAGTTAACCACTTTGTGGGTGCTGGGACTTGAACCTGGATCCTCTGCAAGAGTAGCTAGTGCTCTTAACCACTGAGCCATATCGCCAGCTCCAACTTAATTGACTTCTGAAGGGCACTCACATGGTCTGTTTTGACACAATACAAAAAATTGCTTCTGAGAGCATTCTTGTATATTTTTTTCTGGACCCAGAGTCTGCTGATACACACTTACCAACCAAATCTCCAGGATGAAAATCTACAGCAACTACCCATTTCCATGCTGTAAATTCTCTTCCATGCCTGATTTTCAAGTGAGGTTGGGAAGAGATGCACTCAGACAGCTCTGCCCAGGGTCCAAGCTGATCTCAGCACAACACTGCCTGGAGCACATCTGTGCTCAGTTCTGTTTGGTCTATGTCCAAGAATGGATTGCCTCATGTGTATATTCATCTAGGAGATAGTGTGGTTCTACCCATTTAGTTACCTTCCATAGTGTATTTCAATAAGCCCATAGCCAACAGTCAGTGCACGTGTTTTCATTCTGCTTTCTAAATTTCTGGTATTTCATAGTGATTTTAATTGGCATTTTTCTGACATTAATAGCATTGACATCTTACCACATGGCTCTTTGTCATTTGAATACCCTCTCTTGTGAAGTTCCTCTTCAGATCTCTTCTCTAATTTCCTTATGGGATGCCTGACTCTTTTTTATTGATTTGTAGTTCTTCGTACGTTCAGAAACTAGCACCTTAGCTGGCTTATAATGCTTGACTATGGTTTCCGCCCTCTGAAAGTCATGCTGAAATTTGTTTGCTGTGGCTGTGCTGGGAGGTGGGACCTAATGGGACATTTAGGTTGTAGGGGTGGGATCTCATGGATAGATGCTTTCCTCTTGGGACTGGGTTGCTTACTTTGTGAATTTAACTCCCCTTTTGCTCTTCCACATACATTGGCTTTTTCTTCTTCTTCTTCCTCTTCCTCTTCCTCCTCCTCCTTCTCCTTCTCCTCCTCTTCCTTCTCCTCATTTTGTTTTCTTAGGAGGAGTTGGAGCAGCACATGGTCCTCATCACATGTGGCCACTTGAATCTAAAACTTTCTAGCATACAGAAGTACGAGCAAAAATAAACCAATTTTCATTATAAATTACCCAGTTTACAATATTCTGTTATGGCAACAGAAACTGTACCAAGATAAAATAGTTTTTCTTATTCAATGGGCTTGCCTTCCATCACTCTGTAAATTTTTTTTCCATTCTTTTATTCATGTCATTTATTTTGTGTGTATATACGTGTGTTTGCATGTACACATGCCATGACATGCATGTGGAAGTCAAAGGACAACTTTCAGGAGTCAGTTCTCCCCTTCCAGCATATGGATCCTGGGGCTCAAACACAGGTCATCAGCTTGGCAGCAAGCACCTTCACCTCCTGGGCCATCTAACTGGACATTTTCATCACTCTTCTTTTAATTCTTTTTCTTTCTTTTTTTTGAGAATTTTATGAGTGTATGCAATGAAATATTATTGTATCTACCTTCAATTTTCCCCTAAACTCCCCCCAAGTTACCCCAGCATGCCCCATCCTAACTTCTTGTCTTTCCTTTTTTTCTGATAACCCACTAGTCCCTTTAGTGGGCCTCATCACTCTCAGTGATAACTTTGGTTAACAGTACTTGAAGGACTCGATCACATTTTCTTTTATATTTAATACTTGTGTCTAAAACCATTTCCTTGTCCTGGGCCTGGAGAGATGGCTCAGCAGTTAAGAGTTCTGGTTTCTCTTGCAGAGGACCAGGTTTGAATCCCAGCATCCCATGGTGATTAACAACTGTTTATCCTTCTAGTTCCAGGGGATCCGATGTCCTTTCTGCTGTCTATGGGCTCTGCACAACACGAGTGCACTTGCATACTTGCAGGCATAACACTCATACATAAAATAAAAATACATAAATAAAAATTTATAAAATTATTTCCTTGTCTTGATAGCCTAAAGAAATTTTGTGTATTCCTCTGCGAAATGCTTTTGTCTGGCTTTTCTCCTTTAGATCTGGAATTAATTTCTGGTGTGAAGCCAAAATTTTCATGGGTGGCTGATTGTTCCTCACCATTTGCTAAGGAGAAATGTTTGCTTCCCAATGTCCATCCAGGCTGCTTTTGTCTTAAGTTAATTTCCACCGTGTGAGAGAACCTATCTTTGGGTTTCCTGCTGTTCTGTTATTTTATTAGCCTATCTCCATGATAATGATGGATGGACAATTATCTTCACGAAATACTGTTACCTTGTAGAACAACTCCTCACAGATGACTCTGCATGTGTGTTCTGACTAACCAGGCCATGTATTTCCCCCTATGCCTTCAAATGGGCTAAGCAAGATTCACAAAGAAATTATCTGGACTATTAATTGGGATTACATTGAATGATAGATCAACTTGTGAAAAGTTAACATTTTAAAAATAATGAGTCCTATTCGGTCAAGGGAAGTTAGGACATCTCTCCATTTACTCAGATCATTTTATGTTTCTATAAAAAGTTTTTAGTTTTCTACATAAAATTTTTCCCTATTTTACAAAATTGGTTTATTAGGATGATATTTTTAATATTTTATTATTTTATGTGTATGAGTATATTGCCTGCCTGTATGTAAGTACACCCGTGTTGTGTAATGCCTGTGGAGGTCAGAAGAGGGCATTCAGATCCCCTGGAACTGGAGTCACAGATGGTTGATAACTGCCATGTTGGTGCTGGGAATCCAATCAGGGTCCTCTGCAAGAGCAACCAGTGCTCTTAATTGCTGAGCTGTCTCTCCAGCCTAGGTAGAGGGTATTTTTGAAGTTATTGAAAATACTAATTTTGTAAATTTAAATTTTGAGTTTGTTGATTGCATTGATAAAATTTAAATTTGCATATTTCCTTTGAAGCCATAAATCTTAGTAACTCATTAATTAATAATTTATCAGTATATATTTCATCATTAAATATAATTCAGTATATATCACTATTTCTATGTGTATAGTCATGTACTTTATGAATAATATCCAGATATAACCAAACCTGAGGTCAAGGGCACAGCTCTCTAAAAGTCTAGCCATGACTTCTGACACCAAATAAAGCTTACAAATTAGAACCATCCAAAGGAAGAGACACATCTAGGAAGGAGAGGGGCTCCCAGTTGCCTTCTTCTTGCGTGTTCACAATGGCATTACTCTCTATTGGCTATGTGTGACTGTGCACAGAGTATTGTCAACCAAGAAAGCGCCCTTGGGGGTCTGTGTCCTGGGCTTTATTGTGTAGGCTTCTTTGTTGAGTCACTGCTCTGTGATTGAACTCAGTCTCCAGCCACCCTTCCAAGTGAGCTGGGAAACAATAACCAACTCATCACCAAATAAACCATAAGGGGCTGACCATGGACAAGACAATGCTGTCACTCAGAAGGTCCCCTGGTTTCCTCCCAAGAGCTGTTTGTGGAGGACAATGCCTTACCACACAATGATTTGTTTTTTCTTCCCAACATCAATCATATCTATTTCTTTTTCTTAAAACATTGCACAGGGTATGAATCCCAAGACATTCTAGAAAAGTGGTGGTGGTACTAGTGTTTTACTCCAGATCTCCAGTGGTATTTTTTTCCTTAAGATTTTATGTTTCTGAGTGTTTCTGCCTGTGTGTATGTAAGGGCACTAAGTCCATGCCCAAGGAGGCCAGAAGTGAGTGCCCGATCCCCTGGAACTGGAGTTAAAGATGGGTGTTAGGTACTATGTGGGGCCTGGGAACTGAACCTGGGTCATCTGCAAGAGCAGCCAGTGCTCTTAAGAGCTTGAGCTGTCTTTCAAGCTCCTTCAGTGGTATACGTATTTCTTAATTTTTAAAATTTTTTTGAGAGTTTCACATATGAGTATTGTATTTGCATTATTTCCACCCCTCCCAGACCTCCTCCAACTCCTCCTATGTTCCCCCACAACACTCCCTCACAATTTCCTTGTCCTCTTCTTACATTCTTATACATATAATGTGCTGAGCCCCTTTAGTCATGCTCCTGTGTGTATATATGTTTAGAGCTGCTCCTCTCGGGAGGGAAGCTAGTCCCTTAACAAAACTGATTCTCCCTCCTCATTATCCACTGATTACCTGTAGCTCTTCATCTTGAGGTAGGACCTCATGAAATCCCTCCCCCGTCTGCCTTGACTTGTCATCTGATTTTGTCATTATTCAGATCTTGATAGACTACCATAATATGGAGACTTCATTGGTATAGTTTTCCTATCATGTCTAGAATGTATTAACTAGAGTAGGCATCTTGTCCATCTGGCTCTTATAATCTTTTTTCCCTCTTTTCTGAGATGTTTCCTGAGCCTTATGTGTAGAGGTTGCATTGAAGATGTGTCACTTAGGACTGGGCACCTCACAGTCACTTAGTCTCTGTATTTTGACCAGTTGTATAACTCTGTAATATTCTCCATCAGTTGCAAAAAGAAGCTTCTTTGATGAGTAGCGAGAGATACACTTGTCTGTAAATTTAAGGATATATAATTAAAATATAATAAGAAATTACATTGGTCTAGGAAAGTAACAATAGCTAGGAAATGGAAACAACTTAAATGTTCCTCAACTGATGAATGGATTGTGGATTGATAATGAAACTGAGGAGTGGATAATGAACATGTGTATATTTACAAAATGGAGTTCTATTCAGCGATAAAAGAAAATGAAATCGAAAAAGTTGCAGGTAAATGGACAGAACTAGAAAGTGTTATACTGAGCAAGTTAACCCGACTCAGAAAAACAAGAGATGCATGCTCTCTCTCATTTGTAAATCCTAGCTCCGGATCCTTAGACATGAGCATGCATTCTGTCGTAATTGCAGGAACACAGAGAATAGAAAGCAACCACCAGGGGGAAGGGGCGTCAGAGTGGAAAAAGAGCTTGAGAAAGGGGGGGATAGTTGGGCACAGACATAGTCAAAAGAGGAAATGGGGAAAATGGGAGGTACTTTAAATGTGGAAGGAGGAGGGGAGGCTATTCAGAGGAGAGAGGGAAAAGAGAAATAATGCTTAGGTGGTATAAAAAGTCAAAGGGAATGTATTATTTCATAAGTCTACTAAAATTACACATATAATATATACACACATATATACATATACACACACATATATACAAATATATATGTATACATATACATATGTGTGTGTGTGTGTGTGTGTGTGTGTGTGTGTGTGTGTGTATAGCTTGAAGATTATATAACAAAAATCACAGTCCCAGGCAAGGAAACCTCCCTTCAAGTTATTGGTCAGGGTATTCCAAGAGACTCCCAAAATAATATAAGCGATTGTCATAGCCTTCAATTTCTCCACAGAACTTAAAGATAAAATACTATTGCTGAAGACACCATATACTCTGAACATAGGAGTAGACCAGTTGAACTGGAACTGACCTGAAAGCCTCCTCCCCAAAGGCTAGCTTCCATAGTATCACAGGATGCTATACAAGCTGGCAAGGGAGAAAACAACAATGGTCTTACCAAGCTGTAAAGCCTACAAACCACAAGGATTATCTCTATTGAGTAATCAACAGCTGTCTAATTGGACTTAAGGCCTGCTTAATAGGAGGGAATTCATGCATGGCAATATAAACATAGTCAAGTACATACAGATGGAGAGGTCATAGACCTAGGAAGGAACCTACTTCTGTCACTTTCCTTGACCAGTTGTGTTTTTTACATCACCATTAAGGTTAATGTGTGGTGCATTTTATATTATATAAGATTAGGAATTTTTTCTCCTATTTATTGTTTATAAAGAACAGGAATTATTTTCAAAAAGAAAATCAAATTTTATTACTTTATCTATATCTGATGAAATTAATATAATTTCCCTTTTCTCATTTTGCCAATATGGAGATTTCATTGATTAAATTTCTAATGTCAAACCAGTAGAGCTGATGGAAGGGACACAAGCTGGTCACAAATCATCCTTATATTATGCTAAATTCTTTTTTTATTTTCAGTATTGGAAATTGAACCCAGGAACTTGTGCATGCCGAGTAAATTCTCTTCCACTAAGCTACATCCCCAGCAATCTTTTTGCTAAATTGTTTTTTGCTGATTGTTTACAAAATCAGTAATAGATAAAATTTTGATCAAATTTGTCTAAAAGTTTTATAATGTGTTTTAGAATCAAAGTTATGCTGGTTGTCCAATATACAAGCTTGGAAATTTTCCTATTTAAAAAAAAAAATTCTGGAACATTTAATTCTTAACTGTTTATCAGAATTCACCAGTGAAATTACCCGAACCAAACTTTAACTATGAATTCTGTCTCATTTATCCTTATAGGGATACATAGATTTTTCTCTTTCCTGTGGACATGTCTGTCTACATGTTTTGACTACATCAGCTGAAACTGTTCATGATATCCTCATCCTATGTGTTTTTTAAATTTTTTATTTATTTTTACTCTGTGTCTATGAATGTCCTGCCTGAATGTCTGTAAGTGCACCACATGCATACAATGCCCGTGGAGGCCAGAGAGGGTGTCGGATCCCCTGGAACTGGAATTATAGATGGTTTTTAACTGCTATGTGGGTGCTGAGAACCAAACTGGGACCCTCTGCAAGAATAGCCAGTGCTTTTACCTGCAGAGCTATCTCTCCAGCCCACCCATCCTATGTTTTAATGACTGCCTGATCTGCAATTATTTCCTGAAGATTGGCAGTTATTTTTCCCAATCATTCTGAAAATTTCACTGTTATCTTCTGACTTCAGTGCCTCTAGCTTAGAAGTCAGGTGAGAATGTTTCTTTTTTTAAGATAATCTGATTTTTTTCCCCTATCTGCTTTTCAGATTTTCTCTTTAACTTTGCTTAATTATAATCTTTCTGTAAACTTGTGGAGAGTATATATTATGTGTGCATGAGAATGTGCAAGTATGTATGTGTAAATGTGTGCATGTGTGTATTCATGTGCATATATGTGTGCATTTGTATATTTATCCTGCTTAGGGTTTCTACGTCTTTTGCCTTTTAATAATTTTGAAAAATTCTCTTAACTATTTTCTGTGTTCCATTCCTTGTCTTATGTCTATCAAAAACTGAAATTTTATACATATTTGACCATATCATGATATTTTGCCTCATGTACATGTACACATGTATGAAAATGTGTCAGTTATTTTTAATTCCTTGTGTTATTTTCTAGATATTTCCTTCTACTCAACTTCTAGACCACCGTTCTCTGTAATTCTCTACTCAGCCATGCAATCTGCCAATAAGTTTATCCATCAGATTTTTTTTATCTCAACTGCTACCTTTTTAACACTTAAATTTTCTGGTTCATTTGTCCCCAAACTATGCTGCTTTTACAAGATAGGAACTTTAGCCCACTAAGCCATGGAGCCACCTTTGTGCCACTTTTAAATGGTTTTAGTTCCTGGCTAAACTCTCCAACCTAGATAAGAATATATTAAGTACAATTTAAAGTCTGAAATACAGCTCCAATCTGTGGAGTCCTAGCTAGTCTTTTCTTTTTCCATGTGTGTGTGTGTGTGTGTGTGTGTGTGTGTGTGTGGTCTTTAGTGTGACTGGTTATGTTTTATGTTCTGGAAATGACATTTGTTGGGAAAATGGAAGGATGGACTGGGACACTGTGCTGCCTGCCGTTAGGATTTGAGTTTGCCTCAGTCAAGCATGTAGGGTTGCTAGCAATCTGGGTCACTTCAAAACAATGTTCTCACTTGGGCTCCATTTTGGTTTCCTCTCTGTTCAGGAAATTTGTCTAAATTGCCTCGTCTAGTATTACTGGAAGGGAAAGAACCAGGCTAGAATCACCTTCCTGGGCACAATTCTGAGCATGCTCCTTCCTAACTTCCCATGGTGCTTAGATCATAATCTAAATTCTTTTTGAACTCACAGAGATCTGCCTGCCTCTGCCTCCCCAGGGCTAGGACTAAAGAGTACCACCACTCCCAGCCTTGAAATCTAAATTCTTTTCATAGTTAAAACCCCAGTGTAGTCAGGCCTCAATTATTATTTTTTAGTTTAGTTTAGTTTTGGTTTGGTTTGGCTTTTTTCAGTTTTCTCTGATAGAAACATTTTTGTTTCCAGAACCAGCTAAGTTTTCTCTCCTCCTTCTTCTCAACTGTTTACCTCTGGTACAGTTTTTTTTGAGACAAAGTCTCCCTGTAGCCCCAGCTGGCCTGGAACTCATTATGTAGACCAGGCTGGCCTCCATCTCACAGAGATTCACCTGCCTCTGTCTCCCAAGTGCTGGGATTAAAGGAATGCGCCAGCACACCTGGCTCAACTTATTATTTTCTACCACTGTTTAACTCCTTAATGACACCGAAATCTATAATTAGTTTGTTGTTATTTTTATTATGTTTTATTTATTTTGTTTATCCCTATAGCCATATGATATATCATATACCACAAGGGAGTTATTAAGTAAAAAAAAGGTGGCATGAATCAAGGCTGTATTAAATGCTGAGAACATACGTAGAAATAGGAGTGATCATTATCGTGTTGCACTGTGTTGCAATTGTAGCACTGTGATACTTAAAATAGTGATATAGCAAGAAGCACTCAGTGAGTCATGTACGTTTGAGCCTATCCTGATACCCACTAGCTATGTGACCTTGGACAAGTTTACCACCTTCTCTATAACTCAATTTCCCCATCTTTCGAAGAGTGATAATCCTATTTAACCCCTTATCTAAATCCTGAGGCTAAATATGTCTTGGAATCAAGATTCTTTTTCTCAGACTGGAGAGATGGCTCAGTGGTTAAGAACACTGGCTGTTCTTGCAGAAGACCCAGGTTTGAATCCCAGCACCCACATGGCAGCTAACAACTGTCTGTAACTCCAGTTCCAGCGGATCCAACAGCCTCTTCTGTCCTCCTTGGGCACTGCACAACACGGGTGCACTTACCTACATGTAGGCAATACACACATAAAAATAAAAAAATTTTTAATGATTTTTTTTCTTAATCTTGGCAAGCTCTGTGTGTGTGTGCATATGTGTGTGAGTACATGTATCTGCAGATATACACCTTTGGAATCATGCAGTTCCCCTAATCTAATACACTAATAATTTCACAGTGGAGCACAGACATACTAACCATAGTGGAATAATTAAAATAGAAATGCCTTTATGCGAATTCAGTTCAAATTTTACTATGCAAAAGTTAAAATTCAGTTTTCAGAGCTTATTTTTAGGAACTCCAATGCATACAGAATGATAAACTTACCATTATCATCATCATCACAATTATTACTATTACCTTTTTAGTTTTTTGAGATGGGGGTCTCACGTAGCCCAGACTGGCCTCAAACTTGCTATACAGCTGAGGGTGACCTTGAACCTGCTATCCTCTTGCCTCCACCTCCCAAGTGGTGACATTACAGGCTTGTGCCACCTCACTTGGTTTTCTGTGGTGCTGGGGATCAAACTCAGGGCTTTGAGCTTGCTAGGAAAGCATTCTAGCAACTGAGCTACATCCAGGCCCTTGTTAACAATTTTGATAAGAAAAATTAGGATCTAGGCATATCAACCAACTTTTCTAAGACCATGTAGCTTTTTTAAAATGGTTCTGGAGACTGATTTCCAATTCGGTGTTCTCTTGACCATTCACAATCAAAATACCAGGTCATTTTATTTTAGCCTTAAAAACAAGAACCAGCCAATCTTTCATGGGATTCTTTCTAGTTTTGAAACTATGACTTTCTTATGACCAGCATGAGTTTTTTAGTAGATAATGATCAAGAGCAAAAGAGATGTTGCAGCAAAGCTACTTCAAGATAGTGAAGAAGACATAAAAAAGATGAGCAAGCAGTAGGAGGCATTGTGAGAAGCTTCCAGACAGACATTAAAGACAGTATCACTAGTTTGTATTACAGAAAAAGTTACATGTGCTAATAGAGAAATCAGGGATGGTAAATAGTAATGGAGTTCTATGGACACTTCCTTTTTCAGTGTGAAAAAAGAACATTCCATTTTTTACTATTATTTATCACCTATAGCACACTGAAAAAATGTATATCATTGGCTGACATACACTTTAGCTGTTGATACTTAAATCATTATTCATGACATATTGAATACTAGATCATCTTCCTTTAAGAAAAATACCAAAATTGCCCAGAGGGAACATTAACACATGATTTTATAAAGACAGAGATGCATTTTAATCTACTCATAAAAACTACAGATTCGGGGCTGGAGTGATGGCTCCGTGGTTAAGAGCATTGACTGTTCTTGTAGAGGACTTGGGTTCAATTCCCAGCAAGCCACATGGCAGCTAACAACTGTCCATAACTCCAGTTCCAGGGGATCTGATGCCCTCTTCTGACCTCCACAGACAGCATGGCAAAGATGCACTTACACTGGTGCAGCCAATACACTCATACACATAAAATAAAAATAGTAAATAGAAGATTTTTTAAGAAAACTACATTTCCGAACTGCTATGGTGAAATATTTCAAAGCTAAGCCTGAAATAGCATTAAACGGTGAGGCTGTGAGATGGAATGCTGTTAAAGCGGTAGTGATAGAGGTATGGGGGGAGGGGGTGGTCAGTGGTGCTGCAAAGGTTGTCTGAGTGAGTTCCCTTTCAGAGAAAGCCAGAGAACAGAAAGAAGCCTTAGTGAAGGGGCGTGTCTCTAGCAGCTGTTCATGGGAAGATGCTGGCAATAGACTGGGCATCTGCATCAGAGAACAATAGTGCAGCTACAAAAGGAAAATGGATGCAAATCTCTCCCAGCAGGTGCATATTTTCCCATGACACTCTAAGAGACTTGCCAATGGCCCCTGGGCATGGTATGTATAATTTCTGGCATGAAAAGCCAGTTTCTTGGAAAAGAAATTTCCTGTTTTTTAAATGTTGCTAAAGACCTATTTTTCAGCCTCAATCCAAAGCTCTTGAGAATATAAAATATAAGACCCCGGGTTTATAATTTACCAGCCATTTGCACATGCTGTATACCTAATCTAACTTTAATTATTTTTTGTTGTTAGAATTTTATTTCACTATTACAAAAAAGCCCATAAAAGCATAAATTGCAGAGCTGGAAAGATGGCTTAGTGGTAAGGAGTATGTACTGTTCTTACAGAGGTCCTGAGTTCAGTTCCTGACCCTTACATCAAGCTGTTCACAACCACCTATAACTCCAGCTCCAGGGAATCCAGTGCCCTCTGGACTTTGAAGTCATCTGCATCCACAGACACATACTCACACGTAGATGCATATTCATACAAATTATTTTAAAAATTAAAATAAGGCTGGAGAAATGGTTCAGCAGTTAAGAGCACTGGCTACTCTTGCTGAGGACCTGCATTTGGTTTCCACAACCCACAAGGTGGCTAACAGTCATCTAACTCCAGTTCCAGGGGATCCAATACACTCTTGGCCGCCATGGATATTGCATGACACAGGTACACTTATATACAAGCAGGCAAAACACATACACATAAAATTAACTAATTAAACTTTTTAAAAATGAATTTTCAGAAAAGCATAAATTGAAGGTAATCATTTTCTTCAGATTTTCCTATGCATGTACCTGTGATTTTTTTTTTTTCAACACAAAGATTTAGTATTCCAAGCAAGGAGTTTTGAGGTCTCTTTTTCACTCAGAATCATAATGTGGACCCACTTCCATGTCAATAACTACTTTCCTGAATAATTTGACAATAAAAATGATAATAGAGTGTTTTCTAAAACCATACCTGTGCCTATACATTATATTCTCTTTTTAAGATTTAATTTCTGACTCAGCATTTAAGAGCCACTGGCTGCTCTCCCAGAGGATCCGGGTTTAGTTCTTAGCACCCACATGGCAGCTAACAACCATCCATAAGTCCAGTTCCAGGGGATCTGATGCCCTCTTCTAGCCTTCACAGGCATTGCATGCATGGGTGCACTTAACATCCAAGCAGGTGCAACACTCATACCCATAAAAAATAAATAATAAATAAATAAAACAGTTAATCTCCATAATTTTATAAGGTTGATGTTATTCTCATTTTCTAACTGAAGAAATCAAAGAACAGCTTAGGTAATAGAACTGTGTACACACCTAACAAATGTGGAGAAGCAGAATCAAAACCCTGACCCATATCTTTTCCGTTGTATGCACAATCCACAGATAGTCAACCTTTCCCTATTGTTAAACCTAACTTCTCCATGTCGTTCTGCCTGCCTCTCTCTTACTCCCTCCCTCTTCCCTCCATTCCTCCCTTTCTCCTTCCCTTCTTTTCTCCCTCCCTTTTCCCCTCCATCTTCCCCCCCTTCTGACTCTTAACTTCCACATGAGGCAAAATATCATACAGCCGAGAGTTGGCCTTGAACTCTTGATTCTCCTACCTCCACCTCCCAAGTCTTAATTTCTATTATGATTGGCTTTTTAAAGAGCATCGGTGAAGCAAAATCTTGTTGCATGACCTGAAAGATTAAGCAGCTCTTCATAGCAACTGCTCACAAGCTCTCCACATCTACTGCCTCACATTCTGGCCCCTTTGGGGTAGACTCACATAACAAGTTCTTATCATGTGATTTCTGTCATCTTGTGGGCAAGGTGCAGGCAGCTAGCAGAGTTCTTCACAGGCATCTTCCCACCTAATGAACCTGGAGTGTTGAGATGGTAGTGTCACAGCCAGTGAAACACTGCCAGCTTGAGTCTCTGTGAAGACAGCTCAGTGTGCCTACTGCTGTCCATGCGTTTGAATAACAAAAACAAAACAAAACAAACCCCCTTCATGTCTTCACATTAAATCACACAGCTGTTAGATTTAGACTATTGCTTATACAATCAAGTTAGGCAGTATCTCACAAAAACTGTATCTATTTATCATCTGGCTAGTTCTAGGATTCTTCCTCAGTCACAGTGAAAAGAAAAGGAGATGGGGGGGTAGAAGAAGGAGGAGGAGAGGGAGAGAGGGGGGAAGAAGAAGATGGGCTCTAAAGGGAGTGGGAGGAAGGAGGACAGTAAAATGCAGAGGAAATGACTCTGAGCTTGTTTAAACAAAGCCCAAGGAAGGACATTACCTCACCGTTCACTTTCTCTAGAACTGTCTTGCAAGTAACACCTTCTGACTTTGGAGCCAGGTTCTGGGGATATTTGTGCTCACTAGCTGGTCTTCGCTCCCTGGTGCACACTCACACTCACCCTGATTCAGAGAGATAAAGGCAGATTCCCTCTTCTCAGGGCTGTCTGGTGGTACCAAGGTGAGATGCAGGAGACTCAGTGTCCTGAGTTATCTGTTGGAAAAGCAAATTTTATTTTTAGGAATGGAGTTTTAAATCCTTAAGAAGACAGGAGAGATTTTGGATGACTGTAGGTTTTGTTTTTCACACAGTCAGATCCTTTCATTGGTGGTACATTGTGCAGACTATCTCAGTTCCTCAGGGGAATCATTTGCATTTGAGAGAGTGCAAGCTTGCAAGTTCTCCTTTCCTCTTTCCCTTTTAGCTAACAGTCCAGACTACTTCCTTTCTCTGCAACCTTCTGGAAGACACTGCGTTTCATATTTTCTTTCAAGGTCTCAGGAATAAGTGGTGACACCCACTTCAGACGCGGATGTGTCTGTGAATGTTTTTCAGTCAACTGCCTTCAGGATGATGCTCCTTTCCTAGCGCCCCCGCCCTGGCCTCCTGCCACGTTCAGAAGGCGACCTGTGACACTGGCACACAAAAATGGAAAAGTCGCCGGCGTGTAGAGAATGCCTAATGTGCCGAGAGCAGCCAGAGGTGGCAGAAGCCGGCCTTGACAAATCACCGTGCTACTTCGCTGTGCACAGTGACGTGGGAGGATGCTGAAGAGGGAATCTCTGCCCTACGTGCAGCTAGCAGCTAGGCGTGATCGCAGTACCTAAGGAGCAGGCAGTGAGGCTCAGAATCACAATGATGCTGGCTGTACTGCAAGGGCAGCCAAGGAGCAGGAAACAAAAAATGCAAAATGTAAACAACAGGACATCCATAATACATATGCACTCCCAGACCCTGGTCATAGAAATGTTGCAAAATGGGAATGAATGACAGAGGGGAAACTGTCACCCTGGAGGGGAGAGAGATTCCTAAGGACATGCTTAGTGGCTGGAGGAGCCTTTAGTCCTTTAATTACATGCAAGTTGGCTTTTTTTTTCTTGTGAGTTGTGGGAAAAGCTGTGTTCTTTGCCCCTGTCATATCCTGACTGAGCTGTTGCTTTGTACACAGCAGCCACAGAATGGTGCCTGGGGTCACACCAAGGTTTAGAGCCAAATGGACGCATCACCCATGAAGGTAGGGAGTTAAGAACTTTGTAATGAGCACCACATTGGACATGTCTACTTTAAACTTGTAGTGGGATGCTACAATGGAGAGGTTTGTTAAAGGTGTAAGATGAAAGGGAGAAAGGTTGAAAGCCCTCTATCAGGGCTCTGTCTTTCTACTAACAAATCTCTAAGCTATAGGTTTGGAAAGGCCTCTGCCAAGGGTCATCTCATTAGTATGCAAAAGAGACTCATTATACTGGAGATTCTGTGCCAGGAGCCAGGAAAAAAGATTACATAAATCATATGTATTCATATGCATACACACACACACACACACACACACACACACACACACGACTAGGCTACAAGACTTGCACAAATTTGTTTTTCAGAAGAGCATTTTCTGGTTTACTCTCAAACTCTTGTCCCTGAGCCTTGCTAGTGTTGAAGACTTGGTCCTAGTCAAAGAGACTCACTTTCACCTACCCCAGTGCTTGAATCCTTCACAAGTGCTGACAGACTCAAGTTTAGCATCCACACCCTAATATACAGGAAGTCTTCTTTTCCTATCATTGGATGCTGTTGTCTTCCTCTCAGAACCATCTTCTGGCAGTAGGATACTGGGAATGCCAAAATAGCAATCAGACTGCTTGGTGAGCATGAAATTGGAGCTGAGGAAAAACAGCGCCTGGGGTGTGTGTGTGTTTGTGGGGAGGTGTTGATATTCTACCAGAGAATCACCTTCACACCAGGACAGCACATTTCCTTAGTGACTGGAAAGTTTCTCCAGCCAGGGTTTCGTGTCTCTACCCCTAGATGGTACTAAAGAAACAGAGCAGCATGGAGCTTTGAACTTCATTCTCCCAAGCTAACAAGTCACTTCTGCTGTTTGAACACCCTTTGTTTGAATTAATGTTTCTGAGGAAGAAAATGACAGTCTTATTTCACTGACTCTGGGTTTTGAATGTGCTTTGTGAGTTTTCCTGGTTTAACTCGGAGTGGTTCATACATTTCCAATTTAATGATAGCCATTTTTTTCCCTTTGTTTTTGTTTTATTTTTCTTGAGGGTTTCTCTATGCCGATATTTCAGTTAAGACTCTTGGCCACAAGGAACAGAGATTTCCTACACTAGATCAAGAAGTGAATGGGGTGGAGAAATACAGTAGGTCAGAGAAGGGAGAGTCGCATCAGAAATGGAGATTCACCCGGCTTCATAAAGACGCTGCTGTGGAGAAGTCAATGACAAAAGTTCCTGGATGTCCTCTCAAGCATCCCACCATTGAAGGAACATTTCCTCTAGTTTTCCTGCCACTGTCTTCTGCTTCTAGTCTCTATCTTTTCCTGGGATCAGGGCTTCTGCTGAGTCGTAATTGAAATTTCTCACACACACCCTCATGGTCTAGACTGCATTTCATTTTCTTTCTCTGCTGTTTTTCTACTACTGACAGCTAATTCTCCTGCTGTTTTCCCAATTCAAATAAAGAAGAAAAAAAATAGAATGAATATTCCAACTCATCTTTCTTGCAACAAATTAATTGGTATATCTGTGGATACATTGAGGCCCAATCCAATGAGCAGCTGTAGATGAGGATTTTGCTATGCGGTCTGCATAACTTGGCTGCTTAAGACCCAACTGTCTCTACAGATGGTGAGAAGAACCATTTTCCTCAGGATAGCGGACACCAAGACTGGCCATTTTATTGAAGCGTCTTGCTAAATTGCATATATTAGCTCACTTCATCTTCTCAACAAACATATGGGGTAGATATTATTATCCTAACTTTGTCTAAAAAGAAATTTAGACTTACCAAGATTAGACCCTACACTATGCAGTGTATAAGTGGCAGAAAACGTACTTTAATGGAGATTATTGTGCTTTAATGTCCCCAAAGTCCATAGCTCAGTCTCAAATTTTGTTGAAGATAGAGACATACTCCTCTAAAAGAACAGGATCTAGGTATCCCTATGGCTTTGAGCAAATACCAAGCACATGTTCCACCACAACAGTAAAATGGCATTTTCTGAGTGTTTTAAAATGTGAATTCCTTGAATTCTCACGGCAGCTCTATAAAACAGGTGTAATTATTATCCTCACTTAATTGATGAAAACTGAGATACCATAGGAAGCAGGAATAGAGATAAGAAAAGCTCCCTTGCTAATGGCATACATGGGACTCAAATCCAGGTTGACTAAATTCAAACACTATGTATGGCCTTAGTGGAGGCAATAGTGACTGAAAAGGTCCCCTCCAAGTCTGTACCCTTTTCCACTAAAGAAAGGACAGTAGTATCATCTTCCGATTTTGAGAGGGGAATTAAGAATATACATTGGAGGTGATTTTATGCCTGTAAAATTTGGCTAAATAGAATGATCCAAGAAGCCTGAAAATTGCCTTTCCTGTTTGAGTCTCCCTTACCATTTTTCTTCTTTATATCCAAAGTGCCCCCTCCAAAAGGGTAGCTAATTTTTGTTCTGAGATTGTTTTAATGCACTTTCCTATGTCTCACAGTTTGCTTCTGAAATTATGAAAAAAATTCCACTGCAGGTCAGAGAGGTTGACTTGGAATAAGGAAGAAAGTACGACTTGCACAAGAGTGGTCACGACACTGGGAACAGATTCGTCATCACTCCTTGATGGAAAGAGATTCCCAACTTCCCTTCCAGTCCTAATAGAACATATCTCAGCTTCATCTGTAATCAGTGATAGAATGTGTGAATTACAGAGGAGCCACAAGCCTCATTAGGGAAAGCTATAAATGCCTTAAAGTAGCCAACTGACCCTAGACTGGCGGGCTGGCCTTGCTTAAGCCTTATCAACTGGTTGTTCCCTGGACTGAGGGAGACTGTTTATGCAGCCAACCTTCTCCTTTAGTGTCCTAAGATAGCTCTCCTGCCTGAGAAAACAATCATGGGAGAGAGACCCTCAAAGACACCAGACCCTGGAACCTAGTTAACTCCTGCAGCTGTGTTCAACAGCATTCCCATGTAAGTCCAAACTGGCCCTCCCTTCAGCACCCAAGCCTTCTTCACACGGAAAGGCTTCTGTCCTCTGCTGTGTCCTTTGAATAAAGATGACACATCCCTTGCCTGTTGCAGGTCTGATTCTGGCTCTTATTTCTAAAGTCTAAACTCTATTGCTTTTCTACACTCCTAAAACTAAGAATCAGAAACTATCTGACTCTGTCTTTACTGATCTTGTTAGCAGGTTGCTTGAGGATGGAGAGGTATTTGAAAGACAAATGGTCAGAATTCTAGAAGACAAGACATTTCACGGCAGGAAATCCAGCAGACAGGGAACAGGCTGTCTTTGTCAAGGTAAGAGGAAGGGGAAGGGATCTGCAGAGTCATCTCTGTGTTCTCCGCCTCCCTGATGTCTGCTGAGCCTCTGACCATGCCTAGTTGGCTTTGTCTCTGTGTGTCTTACTACACTGAGCTCCTCTTTCAAGGCCAGTATCTAGGTGTCTCCATCAGGGCTAATATTCAGAGTTCTCTGAATTTTTAGTACTGTCCTTCATATACAAAACCAAGGTACAGGGAACAGTGTTACCAGGTTTCTGCCCTCTAACATGTCCTTGGTGAAAACCCAGTCCAGAGCTACAGGGAAAACCACTGTTGCCTGAATGATATGGCAGCCTAGATCCACATTTTCAACTTTCCACATCCCTACCCACACCTCTGCTACTTACCAATGGAGCACTGTGAGACAAGATAAGGACTGATATTGAACAGGAAGTCAGACGAAGTGCAGACATAGAATGGGAAAGTTGTGAATAATGTGAATACAGCCTCCCTGCGGTCCCTGTCTCCAATCCTTCATCTAATGAAGAGACACAAACATCTAGTAGGAGGTGATGACTTCTTGGACTCTTGAGTACTGTGGACCATTTCTTATAGAACCAGACATGACGTGGGGCAGGAAAAAAGGAATGGAATGAAGTCAGCTGCTTGTCCAGTTTTTGTGGCTGACTTCAGACATGTCATGACCTTACTTCATCTTCTTCTTCCTCCCCTTCCATTTCATCATCTTCCCTTCCATGAAGTACACTGAGGTGGGTGGTAAGGAGAAGTGGCTATGCGGGATAACTTAGTTGTCAATTTGATACACCTGGGTAGAGGGAACCTCAGTTAAGGAATTTGCTCCATTGAACTGGCCTGTTGCCAGGTCTTTGAGGTATTTTCTCCATATTTGAATGAAGTAGGAAGGCCCAGCCCACTGTGGACGGTGCCCCTCCTGAGCAAGTGGTCTTGTATTGTATAAGGAAGCCAGCTGAGCACAGGCCAGGGAAACAAACCAATGAGCAGCATTCCTCTGTGGTCTGTACTTCAGGTTCCTGCCTTGAGTTCCTGCCTTGAGTTCCTGCCTTGAGTTCTTGCCTTGAGTTCCTACCTTGGCTTGCCTTGATGATGAACTGTGCTGTAAGCCAAATAAATCTTTTCCTCCCCAAGTTGGTATTGGTCAGGTTGATATGTCACATTTCTCACAGCAATAAAGACACTAACTACAACAGTGGCCATGGTTGAGATGGACCTCAGTGAAGTTCTAGAGAGCAACTTATATCTAACATGGAAGTGATGAGAGACATTATATAGTTTATGTGCCTCCTTTTCTAAATAAAGGAGTTGAAGTTCATGTTCAAATGACCTGCCCCAAATCATGAGGAGACCGGGTAGCAGAGAAGGAGCGAAATCTAATGTCTTCTATTTTCAGTCCTGACGGTGGAGGAGGCAGATGAGAATCAAAAATATCAGCATTGTTGCTGTATTGAGATCCGCCATAGACAGCATACAGCTTAATAGTTTGTAGCTTATGTAAAGATCCCATCTATCCATTGTGCATTTGGACTTTTGGCCAAGATGAAGGTTTATTTTCCATATTTGGGGACATTTTACTTCTTAATTTCTTAAAGAGTAGAGCCCAGCTGGATTAATTTTCTTTCATGTTAAGGAGCGTTCATCCACAGTTTGTAGGCACTGAATTAATTGGTCAGCATTTTGCTCCTGAGGTTTCACAGTACAACTGTTTCCATTTTATAGCTTTCGATTCCTTGGATTCAGTAATGATGGTAATAAACGCTCCCCATGACTTTGCTCAGTTATCTGCACATCCTGCAGCTGTGCTCTGAGAAGGGACTAGTTATTAAAAATTCAAAGAATGGACAGCTGAGCAGTAAAACCAAGTATCAAGCCATGAATGGTGCTGTTCAGGGGGTTAAGTTAGTAGAGGTAAGGGATGAATAAAGCTTTCGTGAGTTCTGTTAACTGTGATATATTATGCAGGCATTCCACATCCAGTACCTTCCAGATCTGTCTATTGTAACTGAGTAAGAAAGATAGTTCTAATGTTAGGCTATTTAAATTTTTAGAATGAGAAAATATTACTAGATATTAAAGTAAAGTTTAGATGGATGGAGCACCCTCTCACCATTTTCCAAAGCTGCTCCTGAGTTGGGAGAATGGTCCTGAAGAAAGGGTTTTGAAACTGTGTTGTTCACTCTCGGCAGGGGGTTGTTTGGATGGACTTGTGGGTGAGTGTTAGAAGTGGGAGAAGGGGTAAAGGGAGCAAAATCAGGGACATCAAGTCCACTCAGTAATTACATAAGCACTCTTTAGTACAGAGACCAGAGCTATGAGGGCAGGTCTTGTTATGCACTTAAAAGATGGAAGGTGGACTAGGGATTTTTCCCACTTGGCTCCTTCCATTGCTGTCTGTTTACATGTCCACTGTTTCCCTCAAATGAGACATAGATTTGCCTCCAGGAGTAAATCTTAAGTAGATGACTAAATTGTGCCTTTACTTCAGTAGCTTTGTTGTAACCACTCACCACTATCTCTCCACCTTCACCCAGGTGGAATTGTGCTGAGTGGTACCATCTCTCAGGGATAGGAAGATAGTGACTGCTTTACCACTCTCCCCATCCCCAGCCATAGGCCTTGCACCAAAACAGTTCCATGTTTACCAGAAAAAGACAGGCAAACATTTCCTCTCACCCTTCTTTTCACTGCTACTAAGGGAACAAGAGCAAACCAGAATGCATTCTCACATGCACATTGCTATTGCACACTGAAGTCCTAGAACTCAAACCTTGCTTTCATATAACTTGATTTTGTCAGGTATTTTGTCATGGTAATGGAAAGGTGACAAACACTCCTTTTAAAAATTAAAAATTTGGGTGGCACATGCCTTCAATCCCAGCACTCAGGAGGCAGAGACAGGCAGATAAATCTCTGTCAGTTTAAGGCCAGCCTGGTCTACATAGTGAGTTCCAGGCCAGCTGGGGCTAAAGGGAGACCACGTCTCAAAAAGACCATAAAAGAGCCTGAGAGGGTGGTTCGGACCTCCATCAGGGTAGTTGCTCGGAGCTCAGCAGACCACCAGAAAGTGCCAGGTTCTGGCCTCCCTCTGGCCTCCAACTACCAGAGGGCCTGAGAACCCAGGGGACAGCCTGACAGCCCCTGGATCCTGCTTCCACAGGTGGTGGTGAGCTTCCCCTAATTGTGCCATACCATCCCCCTACCTGGGATATTGTGAGGCCCCTCCCAAGGCCCCAGGACAGATCTGGCTTTGGTAGGCTAAGGCTGGGATTTCAGCAGACCTCCAGAGAGTGCCCCCCTCTGGCCTCCCTCTGGCACAGAGTTAACAATAAGAAAGCCTGAGTGTACCTGATCGGAACCTGAATTGGGCTTTGGTGGGTACTCTAGAATAGCTGATCTGAAGCCATCAGTTCCCTCCAAATTAAACCTGAGGGAACCTGAACCCTGTACCAACCAGCTTTACATAACCAATAAAGGAAGGATCTAGGCACCTGGGTAATACAAACAGAAGCATACTTCAACTTATTTCTCAGATCAAAATCATAAATAACCAAAGAAATTCACATGCCAAACACACAACGAAAGAATAATGAAATGGAAATTCAAAATACTATGTCCCAACCAAACTCCACCAATTCTATATAAGAGTTCTACAAAGAGAACCCCCTAAAGATAACCCTGGGCACTGAATTTAAAAGAACAATCATAAATATGATCAAGGAATTCAATGAAATTAAAGAACACACAAACAAATCAAAGAGCTAAAAAATAGTGCTTAACTTCTGAATGAATTCACAAAAAAGATGGAAACATTGAAGAAAACTCAGGCAGAAATGAAAAAGGAAGTGCAAAACTCAATAAGATGACTTGAAACAAAAAGGGTAAGCCTCACCTCTAGAATGAATGAAATGGAAAACAGAATATCAACACTGGAGGATAAAGTTGAAGAATTGGACCACTCAAGCAAAGAGTACAGAAAATTAAAAAAAAAAAACAACAGGAACGGAATATGCAAGAGATGTGGGACACCATGAAAAGACCAAATCTACAGATCATAGGAATAGAGGAAGGAGGAGAATTTCAGGTTAATCATGTTGACCAGATCTTAAAGAGGATTGTAGAAGAGAATTTCCTGAAATTAAGGGAATACATCCCTATACAAATACAGGAAGTACATAGAACACCAAATAGACAGGATCAGAAGAAAAACTCCCTACGACATATCATAGTACAGAACAAGAAGAGAATACCGAAAGCAGCAAAAGAAAAACAGCAAGTCACATACAAAGGAAAGCCCATCAGAATTACAGCTGACTTATCAATGCAAACTATGAAAGCCAGAAGAGCCTGGACCAAGGTATTTCCAGTTCTACATGACAGTAGATGCCAGTTCAGAATACTACACCCAGGAAAAATGTCTATTATAGTTGAGGGGGAAAGAAAAATCTTCCATGACATAAGTAGCCTGAAAGAATATGTGTCCACAAAACCATCCCTTCAAAGAATACTTGAAGCAATACAGAGAGCAGAGAAACAACTATATCCTGGGGCAACAAAAGAAAATAAACAAAGATATAATCTAGGAAACACAAAATTACACAGAGAACACAAACAGCAATCAAAATGATGGCAACCAATACACACCTTTCAATAATAACCTTAAATATTAATGGACCAAGCACCCCTGTCAAGACACAGGCTAAACGAATGGATTAAGAAACAAAACCCATCTCTTTGCTGTCTGCAAGAAACCCGTCTCACCTTCAAGGACAGGCATTACCTTAAGGTAAAAGGATGGAAATGAATATTCCAAGCAAATGGCACTAGGAAACAAGCACAGGTTGCAATTCTAATATCTGACAAAGTAGACTTCAAATAAAACTAATCAGAAGAGATAAGGAGGGTCACTTCATTCTGATCAAAGCAACAGTTAACCAAGAAGATATTATAATCCTTAACATATATGTACCCAATTCTGGTGTACCCAAATTCATAAAAACAACACTACAGACTTTAAGACACAGATTAACTCCAACTCAGTAGTTCCATTAGATAGGTCAACAGGGCAGATAGTAAACAGAGAGACATCTGAATTAAATGATACCATATATCAGATGAACCTAACAGACATCTTTCAATTATTCCACCCAAACACCAAAGAATACACTTTTTAACTCAGCACCTCATAGAACTTTTTCAAAAATTGACCACATACTGGGCCACAAAACAAACCTCAACAAATACAAAAATATTGAAAGAATTCCATGCATTCTATCAGACCACAAAGCAATAAGGCTCAAAAGTCAACACTAGATGAAGCTCTAGTCACTACACAAACTCATGGCAATTGAACAACACACTTCTGAACAATGAGTGGGTCAAAGGATAAATTAAGAAAGAAATAAAAGAATTCCTGGAATTCAATAAAAAGGAAAATACAACACAACACAACCTCTGGAACACATTAAAAGCAGTCCTAAGAGGGAAGTTTATAGCTCTAACTGCCTATATTAAAAAATTGGAAAGAGCCCAAATAAATGACCTAACACTGCAACTCAAGACACTGGAACAGCAAGAACAAATTAAACCCAAATCAAGCAGAAGAGAAGAAATAACAAAAATCAGAGCAGAAATTAATGAAATAGAAACAAAGAAAACAATACAAAGAATCAATGAATCTAAGAGCTGGTTCTTTGAAAAGCTAAACAAGACAGACCCTTAGCTTAGTTAACCAAAAGAAAGAAGAGCAAATCCAAATCAACAAAATCAGAGATGAAAGGGTAAACATCACAACAGACACCCAAAAGATCCTAACCATTACAAGGCAATATTTAAAAAACCTATATGCTACTAAATCTGAAAGTCTGAAAGAAATGGATGGATATCTGAAATCATGGGAACCTCCAAAGTTAAACCAAGAAGAGATTGACAGTTTAAACAGACCCATAACACATAAGGAAATTGAAACAGTAATATAAAGCCTCCCAACGAAAAAAAGCCCAGGCCCAGATGAATTTACAGCAGAATTCTACCAGACATTTAAAGAAGACTTCCAAACAATACTACTTAAATTATCCAAAGGTATAGAAACAGAGGGAGAACTCCCAATTTCCTTCTATGAAGCCAGCATCACTCTAATACCCAAACCAGGTAAAGACACAACCAGAAAAGAAAACTATAGATCCATATCCTTAATGAACATAGATGCAAGAATTCTCAACAAAATACTTGCAAACTGCATACAGACACATATCAGAAATATCATTCACCATGATCAAGTCGACTTTATCCCAGAAATGCAGGGATGGTTCAATATACACAAGTCAATAAGCATCATTAATCATATAAACGGACTCAAAGACAAAAACCCCATTGTCATCTCAATAGATTCAGAAAAGGCTTTTGACAAAATTCAGCATGCTCAGCATTATGTTCAAAGTCCTAGAGGGAATTGGACTGGAGGGAACATACCTCAACATAATTAAAGCCATATACAACTAACCCACAGCCAATATCATTCTAAATGGAGAAAAACTGGAAGCATTCCCATTAAAATCAGGAACCAGACAAGGATGTCCACTATCTCCACTCCTTTTCAACATAGTGCTTGAAACTCTTGCTAGAGCAATAAGACTGGAGAAGGAGATTAAAGGAGTAATAATTGGAAAAGAAGAGGTCAAACTATCACCTTTTGCAGATGATATGATACTATACCTAAGAGATTCCAAAAGTTCCACCAGAAAACTCCTAGAACTGATCAACACTTTCAGTATAGTGGCAGGTTATAAAATCAATCTACAAAAATCATTAGCCTTTCTATATACCAATAACAAGCAATTGGAGAAAGAATAGAGGGAAATGCTCCCATTCACTATTGCTGCAAAAAAATTAAAATATCTTTGAATAAGTCTGATGAAAAACACCAAAGATCTCTACAATGAAAATTTTAAATTGTTAAAGAAAGAGATTGAGGAAGACACCAGGAGATGGAAGGCCTCCCATGTTCATGGATTAGAAGAATTAATATTGTTAAAATGACCATCCTACCAAAAGCAATATATAGATTCAATGTAATCCCAATCAAAATCCCCATGACATACTTCACAGAATTAGAAAAATGCATCCTTAAATTCATATGGTGGCACAAAAGACCCCGGATAGCCAAAGCAACCCTGAGCACAAAGAGCAATGCTGGGGGGGATTACTATAACAGATCTCAAAGTATACTACAAATGGCTAAGAAACATCTCAAAAAAATTTTCAACATCATTAGTAATTAGGGAAATGCAAATTAAACCACCCTAAGGTATCACCTTACCCCAATCAGACTGGTTAGGATCAAGAGAACAAATAATACTAAATGCTGGTGAGGATGTAGAGAAAGGGGGACACTCATTCACTGCTGGTGGGATTGCAAACTCATGCAACCTCTATTGAAAACAATGTGGAGAACATTTAAAAAACTACAAATGAACCTACCCTATGACCCAGTTATACCACTCCTTGACATATACCCAAAGGACTCATCCTATTGCAGAAAAACTTGTACAATCATGTTTTTGCTGCTCTTTTCACAATAGCTAAGGGATGGAAGCAACTTAAGTGCCCCTCAACTGACGAGTGATTAACAAAAAATGTGTTATATTTACACAATGGAGTTCTATTCAGCAGTAAAGAAAGATGAAATAATGAAATTTGCAGGTAAATGGATGGATCTAGAAACTGTTATACTAAGTAAAGTAACACAGACTCAGAAAAAAAATCAACATATGTTCTCCCTCATATGT